>NC_068355.1:110971823-111271823 GCF_020536995.1 Dreissena polymorpha
GGATGGACTGACGGACGATGGACGAAGCGGCGACTATATGCTCCCCCCAAAATAAAAACTACAAAAAGTGCAAGAATTTTCCTTTTTAAATGCTAAAGACTTAGGAAGTTACCCTTTACCTTTAGATACGTATTTTTATGCATGTATTCCCTTAGAAAGTTAAATTTAATCAAATACCTTTCTTACTAGATTCAAGTTTTAAAGGCTTCATATCAAACCCTTAGATACAGATGAGCAGCAAACAGCATTAAACCTGAACAGACTGCAAGTTACTCGCAGGCTGTTCTGGTTTAATGCTTTTTGCACATAGCATTTCTGCTTTGCTTCTAAGTGGGAAAGGGTTGATTCATGGCCTGTTGTCATTTGATAATGGTTGAAATAGGGAAATTCTTGTCACAAAACATGATGGCTAGTTAAAATCCAAGCCAATGCAAAGTGAGAAAACTGGATGCAAGCTCAGGTTGTAGTACATTTGTTCCTGGTGAAACAAAGCAATTCATTAGCAAACTTGGAATAAGGAGCCAATGATAAAAAATAGTAATGTTACATGAGTTGCTAGAAAACTGGGCTTAATGAATGTGAGCAAACTAAGCTTTATGAAGGCAGAAAACTTGGTATCAAACCAAGTGAGACAAAGAACAAAATTGTCACAAAACCAGGTTTTCAATTTGATAAAAAATGTCTGATAAAGGGAGACAAGTCAAACTGAAAGGATTGTTTAAAATTAACCCCCTTTGTTTCAAAATAACTCTATTTTTAGTCGTGGTGACCTTGACCTTGGAGATATTGACGTAATTCTTTCGTGCGACACACCGTCAAATGATGGTGAACAAATGTGCCAAATGATTTTTAAATCTCACAATAAATGACATAGTTATGGCCCGGACAAGCTCATTTATGGCCATTTTTCACCTTTGAACTCAAAGGGTGACCTTGACCTTGGAGATATCGACGTAATTCTTTCGCGCGACACACTGTCTTATGATGGTGGACAAATGTGCCAAATGATTTTAAAATCTCACAAGGAATGACAAAGTTATGGCTGGGACAAGCTTGTTCTGCCCGCCAGCCAGCCCACCAGCCCGCCTGCCGACATTCGCCAATCTAATAACCAGTTTTTTCCTTTGGAAAACCTGGTTTAAAATTGGGCTTAATGTATGTGAAAACACCTGGGTAAATGCATGTAAGAAAATTGGGCTTATACAAGTGAAAAAATCTGGGTTAATGAATAATGCGGAAACTGAGCTACATGCATGTGACAAAACCTGCCTTAATGCATGTCATGATATGAAAAAACCTGCCTTAATGTTAAGTGAGAAAATCATGCTTAAAGCATGTGAGAAAATCTTGCATAAGGCTTGTGAGAAAACATGGCCTAATGCATGTGAGACAACCTGGCTAATGCATTTGAGAGAACTGGGCTTAATTTATCTTAATGCATGATCAACAATCTGGCTTGAGAGACAACCTGGCTAAATGCATGTGCGGAAACCTGCCTTAATGTACGTGAGTAAATCGGGTTTTAAGCATGTGAGAAAATCTTAATGCAAGTGAGAAAACCAAGCATAATGTGTGTGAGAAAACTTGGCTAAATTTATGTTAGAAAACTTGCTAAATGCATGTGATAACTGGGCTAAATGCATAGTGTGTAAGCACAATTGATCCAGGACAACATTTTTAACAAGAGCACCGCCTTGCGGGTGCAGACCGCTCATCTATTTTTCTTTTTAAAGGTGAAGGGACCTATCTCAATTTCAATCACAAAGGAGGGAGGAGTGGAGTGGAGAGGGGTGTATAGTGTGGGGGTGTGGTCTTTTATTACATTATCTTCCAAAAATGCAAAAAAAAATGCAAAAACAAATTATTGTTTTTTGTTGTTTTTTTGGGGGGGGATTCTTGGGTGGGATGGTTGGACGGTATTTCAAATATAAAATAATAAAAATAAATATTTGTGTTTTTTAACAATGTTTCAAAAAAAAATATTTATTTTTTTGGAGGTGAGGGTTGGGGGGGGGGGTATAGTGTGAAGGTGTGGTGGTCATTTATTAGATGATCTTTAAAAAAAAAAAAAATTGAGGTGGGGGGATTCAGGGGGGGGGGGGGGATGGTTTGGGTGGAGTCTATAGTGGTATGTCTGGTAAGAGTTGTTTTGTCAAAGTATCAATCAAATCTAATCATAAATAAAGAAGTTATGACAATTTTAGCAAAATTTAATAATTTGACCTTGAGTCAAGGTTATTCAAAGGTCAAGGTAAAATTCAACTTGCCAGGTACAGTACCCTCATGATAGCATGAAAGTATTTGAAGTTTGAAAGCAATAGCCTTGATACTTTAGAAGTAAAGTGGATCTAAACACAAAATTTTACCATATATTCAAAGTTACTAAGTAAAAAAAGGGCCATAATTCCGTAAAAATGAGAACCAAAGTTATGCAACTTGTCCTTTACTGTCCCCTTATGATAGTTTGCGAGTGTTCCAAGTATGAAAGCAATATCTATGATACTTTAGGGGTAAAGTGGACCAAAACACAAAACTTAACCAAATTTTCAATTTTCTAAGTATAAAAAGGGCACATAATTCTGTCAAAATGCCAGTCAGAGTTACATAACTTTGCCTGCACAGTCCCCTTATGATAGTTAGTAAGTGCTGCAAGTATGAAAGCAATAGCTTTGATACTTAAGGAATAAAATGGACACAAAACTTAACCAAACTGTTCAATTTCCTAAGTATAAAAAGGGCACATAATTCTGTCAAAATGCAAGCCAGAGTTATCTAACTTTGCCTGCCCAGTCCCCTCATGATAGTAAGTAAGTGTACCAAGTTTGAATGCAATAGCATTGATACTTTATGAGAAAAGTGGACCTAAACGCAAAACTTAACCGGACGCCGACGCCGAAGCAGACGCTGACGCCAAGGTGATGACAATAGCTCTTTTTTTTTTTCAAAAAATAGATGAGCTAAAAAGATATGTGTTTTTACATCAATGTCTCTTTCAACAGTCACTCCTTTTTTCATCCACTCGTCCAGTACATTGGTGTCCTTAAAGTTTGATAGTTGTGACCGAATTCTTTCTCATCTTGACTGTAAGTTTGAATTTAAATACAACATACATAACAAGAGCTCCGCGGTCAGAGACAGATGCCCCCCCCCCCCCCCCCCCCCCCCTCCAAATAGGGCCTTGACAAAACTGACCATAATAGTCAATGCATCTGCAAAGTTTGAAGCCCATCACTCAATCATTTGATGACATATTAAACAGAAACCAAACTAACGCTTAATATGAAAGTGACCTTGACCTTTGAACAAGTGACCCTAATTTCAGTAGGGGTCATCTTCTGTCCATGACCAATGCACATGTGAAGTATCAAGCCAATTGGTCAATTTGTTGATGACTTATTGATTAGATACGATTTTCACACTTAGTGTGACAGTGACCTTGACCTTTGACCTAGTGAAAACTATTTCAGTAGTGGTCATCTAATGTCCAAGGCCAATGCACATGGGAAGTATCAAGCCATTCAGTGAATCAGTTGTTAAGTTATTGATGGGAAACAATTCTCAGACTGAGTGTGACAGTTACCTTTGACCTAGTGACCCCAATTTCAATTTCAATGACATCTTATGTCCAAAGCCAATACACATGTGATGTATCAAGCCAATCAGTCCGTCAGTTCATCTTCTGGCAAAGGCCAATGCACATCGTAAGAATCAAGCCAATAGGTCAATTCATTCACATTCGAAATTGAATGGGAACAAACTTGTCTACAGACAGATAGACCAATCATTCTACATCCAGCAAAACAATATACCCACCTTTTTCGGTCGGAGGGGGACATACAAAGAATATACACACATGTTACAACAGTTATCAGCTGAACCAACATATGTGTAAAATTAATGTTACCTAAAGTAGTCTTCTTAATCAAAGTAATAAACAGTAAAAAGTAATTCAGATGAGAACTAATCTTGTTTGTTTCAATTATAGATACTCCTTTGTGACTAGTTATTTGGACTTAAGTTTTGAAATCTCTATATGAAATTAATGTGAATAAAAATCTCTTAGTAGATAAGATGTTGTAGTTAAACAACCATTTTAAGAAGACAATCATCCAATATAATTGTTTTTGAACAGATGGCTTGAGAAAAATGTGCCTTATCCTATGATATATGGGTCAGTGCCCAGTTATTTTTCTTGCCCAAAATTACCGCTAATATCCAGCTGCTTCCCAATTGCAAAAATTAAAAAAAAATCACAAAAATCTGACCAAAATACCAAAAAAATTGGCACATTTTCCCAATAAACTCAATACGATTATCATGTTATACAGCAATTATGTCATGGAACGAGTGCCAACCAAGCGTGTCAAGTTGTCCCCGAATTACAACTGACCTAAGTATTGTCTTGCAAATGAAGCTGAATATGTACGATTTTACACATCTCTATATTGCCAAGAATACCAGAGATAGTAGAAGTATCACAACTGAGCAGGCCTGTTTTTACATCATCCTCCTAGATGGCGGCAAGCAGAAGACAAATTACAATAAACGGCGAAAATTACAAATAACAATCAAATTATCTACGGATACCATGTGGTAATTAGGGAAAAATGTAATGCATGTGTCAACTAACGATAAAGACTTGGTTTAAGGTACAACCTGGAAATCTGCAAAGTGAATAAGTGTCACTAACTCAGTCTACTCGCAAAGTGAAAGCATTTAAGACAAGTATCGTTCTAAAAATGGAAAGAGACAAACATGATTTTATTTATATGTTAATGGATCTGAGTATAATCTGATTCATATGCATATTCTGCTTTATTATGTTTGTTACGCTGTATAGTCTACTGAAATAGCATTGAAATGAAGATGTCGAATGCAAAATATTGAAAGGTAAACAAATGAAATACAGTCCAACCCCTCTTAAGCAGCCAGTCAAGGGAAACAGCCAAATTGGCTGCTTAAGCGGGGTGGCCTCTTAAGAGGGGGTTGGGTCATAGGGAGTGGAGTTGATGAGTGCATGGCCAACTGTTCAATTTTTGTATAAAAAAAAGGTAAATATGTGTACATGTACTAAACAAGGTATAGACTTAAAATAATTTTATTTCTTCCTTTCTAAAATCAGCTATAAGACAACATTTTCATTCAAAAAATAATTCTATTCATCTTTCTAATCATCATCAATATCATCATCATCAGAATCAAGTCAATGAAAAAGAATCATTCTCATGATTCATTGTTTACACAATGCGCGTTGTATGGCCCCAATGCACTTAAGATGGGAACAGTTGTGAATCAGTTATGCGTGAATAACTCCCGTGTCACTATAAATCGATAATTTAATCGGTTTATTGCAGTTTTATGGCTTTGAATACCTACCGCACGAATTGGTCCCGACAGTGATCTCCTTTACGATAAAATCGTGGCCAGTTACTTAAGAGACTGATAATAGCAACTGGGTGTAATCCTCCTGGTAATCGTGCTTTTCATGCATAATATTATAAAAACATTTTTTTTGCCGCGTAAAGGGTTTTATCAAAATTAATATTGAAATCATTGTAAATATAAAACAAATATAAATGTTTTGTTTTATTCCCAAATGAGAAAAATTATTTGTAATCCGAAACACGATCCCAATTGTTTAATGTTAACGAGACGTTTACAAATTCTATCATTGTGTATTTCCTTTGTCCCGACAAAAGCGCGCGAAAATTATGCACCAATGTACAATGTCACGCCATACTATGGTTCGAAAGCATGCGTGTATTGATTTTTGGATAAAAACTTTGTAGCACAGAGAACATGTAGATCAGTTGATTTCGGTTAAAAGTTTTGTTGTTCTTTTTAACTTTTAATTAGCCGATAATTGTCATAAATGTGTGCTTGAAATAGTATGAGCTACAAATAATAAATTATAAATTAAGAATCTCCTTACCAGTAATATTAGGTGATATTCGCACGTGCGGAAACAAAAAGATCAAACGGTCTCGTATTGCTTTTAACCCGATAATCCGCCGCTAATTAATTGCAATTTGCAAACCGGCTGTCAAAATGTTGATCACACATCACACGTCAGTACTACAGAGCCTAAACCGCAGACTGGAAGTACATATCGATTTTTTCGCCGCTGCGTCTGTGTACTTTTGCCAATGTACATGACTGACTTACTTGCGCGTGACCACTCATATGGGGGGAATTTAGCATTTGGGATGCAAAATTGCTGGCCGCTGGCCGGAGAAACGGGGTTACCGCTTAAGAGGGGTGCATAATATAGTGTTTATCGACGGTCGCGGCACAGACCGGCCGCCTACACGGGGTGACCGGCGATGAGGGGTGACCGGAAGTAGGGGTTGGACTGTAGATTAATTGAACTCCGTTTAATATACATCATCAACACAACAATAAAACTAAAGTGTTTATGTTAATAGTTGTTTATGTTTTCCAAATATGATATGTAATTAACGGAGCCTTTTCACAGATTTTGGCATGTATTCAAGTTTGTCATTAAATGCTTTATATTGATAAACGTTTGATCTAAAACGCTCCAGTAAAAAATCAAGAATAAAAGTTTAAAAAAAAAGAAAAACAAGGGACAAAATTGTCACAAAACCAGGTTTTCAATTTTAAAAAAAGTCTGATACAGGGAGACAACTCAAACTGAACTGATTGTTTAATGATGGTAAACAAATGTGCCAAATGATTTTAAAATCTCACCATGAATGACATAGTTATGGCCCAGACAAGCTCATTTATGGCCATTTTTGACCTTTGAACTCAAAGTGTGACCTTGACCTTAGAGATATCGGCGTAATTCTTTTTGGCGACACACCGTCTAATGATGGTGAACAAATGTGCCAAATGATTTAAAAATCTCACAATGAATGACATAGATATGGCCCGGACAAGCTCATTTATGGCCATTTTTGACCTTTGAACTCAATGTGTGACCTTGACCTTGGAGATATAGACGTAATTCTTTCGCGCGATGCACCGTCTAATGATGGTGAACAAATGTGCCAAATGATTTTAAAATCTCACAATGAACAACAATTTATGGCCCATACAAGCTTGTTCCGCCCTCCAGCCCGCCCGCCAGCCCGCCGACATTCGCCAATCTAATAACCAGTTTTTTCCTTCGGAAAACCTGGTTAAAAAAGTAACCCTCCAATCACTGACCCCTGGAGTCCTGGAGTAAAAGTCTACCACTTAGACCACTCTCTCATCCGTGCTTATAAGGACAGATGTATTTTATAATATATATAAGCAACCCTCTTAGTTTCACAAAATATAACGACAACAACAGAACTCTCCAAAATATTCAATCATTTCGCTTTGCAACGCTTTATAATTTTCAGGTTTTTAAATCTTCAAAAGATGCATATAATGGCTATTTTAGAGCATGGTAAATGTTCAGTATTACTGTTTCCTCACAAACATCATAACTAAAACGAAAATTGGCGAATCGGAAACAACTTTTTTTAATTTTGTCAATTTACCAAAACGTGAAAAGGCCCCTTAAAAAAAATTCTGTATTGAACTTAATTAACTGAAAGAGGCTATGTTTAAATGTTGTATTAAAGAATCTATAGATTATTGCAAGTTTAAAGTAACATTACTACTCAAAATCAATGAAAATTTCTTACAATATTTCGTAAAATAAACTTAACCAATTAAAAATCAGTGTTCCTTATGGCAATTGCCGAAATTTCAAAGCCGGTGTGGTCTGGTAAAATAGATGTTTATAGATACAAAGTGCTCGTTGTTTTTCCCTTTTAATTTCCCGCAACGATATCTATTCATAGGACACATGAACACTAACATGGTGTTCGTGTGTCGTATGAATAGATATATTTGCGGGAAATTAAAATGGAATTAATTGTGGTCACAAATAAATAAAAACGAGCATTTTGTATCTACAAAAATCTATGTAATCATATCACATCCAGTGTTGAAATTGCGGCTATTGCTATAAGGAACACTAATTGTTTAGGTGTTAACTTTATTTTACAAAATACTTTACGAAATTTTCATGTGACAGGATATAAACTAACCATTGGCTTCATTGTAAGAAGAAATTACAGCATCAACTAATTAATTTCTAACATTAAAATGCTGCCAAACATAAAAACAATTTTAATTCTGTAACTTATAAGCATATTAAGCTTCATTTTTTCTATTTTTTTTCCAATTTCATGGTTGATTGCGCGATTTTTCCCAATTTCATGGTTTTATTGCTCTAAATTTCCCAATCCAAATGACACAGGCTGCAACAAACAAGAATATCAGTGAAACTGATGGATGCTCCCCGATGATGCGCTTTGTCAATGTATGTGTTAATAAACACCTAAAAAAATCCATTGTTAGACTCGGTGACCTTGACCCGAGTGATCTCAAACCTCATCAAAAGGTAGAGGACCATGCAAGGTACCTACATGCCAAATATGAAAGCGATTGGTAAAGTATTGAAGGCGCTATGAAAAACGGAAGTAAGGAAGTAAGTAAGGAAGGACAAACTGGCAACTATATGCTCCGCCAAAATTTTATTTCGGGGAGCATAAAAAAGCAAAAATAATCACTGAGTTATGGTAAAAATATGGTTGTCACAGACAGTTGGGCCACCTTTAAATGTCAAAACCTGACTTCACTGTAGTCAAAAAGTGTTGTCCCAGATAAGCCTGTATCAGCTTCTTTTGTATTAAAAACTTGTCATAAATGAGCCTCCATCTGGAAAAATAGGATTTAATGAATGTGCGTAAAGTGTCGTCCCAGATTAGTCTCCGCCTGGCTCAAAATTTTATGTAGGCAACTTTCCTTGATAATGTCTGATTTATTATTATCTTATATATTTTATGGGTGATTAGGAAAAAATACTTGTAGCCAAATGGGGTTTTTTTTAGCCAAACTACCTTACTTGTAGCCATTGGCTTATTCGGCGCACTAAGCCTGTGCAGTCTGCCTAAACTAGATTTTTCCAGAGAAGAGACCTCCTTCAAATAAAGAATTCCATTAAAAGGGAATCCCCCATCCCTGATCTGGGACGACACTTACAGCACATGCATTAAGCCCCTTTTTAGCACAGCAAGGCTCAAATCATATACAAGCATCCCAAACAGACACTTCATAGAACAGTAGCAGTTGTCTCCCTTTCCCCTTTAAATAGGTAGTTCACAAACTGAGTGCACCAGCCTATTACATAAAATCCAATAATGTACTACAGTTTTCTGCATACCTCAGTACACTGCTTAAACATTATAAAGAGATCCTGGGCACATTGCTTTCATGTGGCCATGATTAACCATTACACTGCTCTACTGGCCTAGTGGCACAGATCCCAGACATGCCAATCAAATATGTTCTGGCTTTAAATAATATCTGCGGTTGAACGTGTAAATAGTGTATCTAACACAGAAGTTTTGAACAGATACAACATTTTATTGCTCTCAACCATTGTATAATTATTTTTAATGATGTTTTAATAAGTCTGGGTGCATTCGGGGTCAATGAACCATTGTTCAAACAAAAATACACCTTATGTTTTTTTAAGTGAATGCTTATAAATTGTTTAAATCCCCTTACCTTCTTAAATCTTTTATGAACCAAAATACATTTTGGCATAGAGCTGACTAAAAATCGATCGAATCATTTGATACTTTAGCCAAGTCTTAAGTGTGTGTGCATTTGAGCATTCTTATTTAAACAATCTATAATACTCTTGATTTACAGTACAGTTAACCTATTTATGCCTAGTGGACTCTCCCATCCTTCTAAATTGGATCAATTTATTTCCAAAATTAGGGATGTCTAGTATATTTATTTCTATATTTAGAATATTTCGTACAGAAATTCCTTTTAAGCAAACAGCGCAGACCCAGATGAGATGCCGCATTATGCGGTGTCTCATCTGGGTCTACGCTGTTTGCCAAGGCCTTTTTTCTAGACGCTAGGCATAAAGGGGTTACACTTACTTTAACTTTAAAGTTGCAACAGTATGAAATATGTATACAACAAAATAAGCGCACTCAAATAGCAACACTGTATATCTCTTATAATGTAATTTACAAGAAATATGCATTTTGTTAAAACAGATTTTTGACATTTACCTCAAAACTTGTTACCTGCATAAGTGTAATATAGTTGCTATCAAACAAGTCCACAAAATATTCTAATCAAGGAGATGTATTCAGTCATTTTCAAGTTTGTATATTTAAGTTCAAAAATCAAACAAGAGCACCCACCACCTTGCGGGTGCAGACTGCTCATCTATTTTCTTTGTAAAGGTGAAGGGACTCTCAATTTCAATCACAAAGGAGGGAGGGGTGGAGTGAAGAGGGGTGTATAGTGTGGGAGTGTGGGAGTGTGGACATTTATTACATTATCTTCCAAGAATGCAAACAAAAAAACGAAAAAACAAAATTAAATAAATCAATATTTGTGTTTTTTAACAATGGGGGGGGGGGGGGGTATAGTGTGAGGGTGTGGTGGTCATTTGTGAGATGATCTTAAAAAAAATATAAAAAAATTAGGGGGGGGGGATTCGGGGGGGAGTAGTCTATTGTGGTATGTCAGGCAAGAGTAGTTTTGTGAAAGTATCAATCAAATATAATCATAAATAAAGAAGTTATGGCAATTTTTGCAAAATTTAATAATTTGACCTTGAGAGTCAAGGTCATTCAAAGGTCAAGGTAAAATTCAACTTGCCAGGTACAGTACCCTCATGATAGCATGAAAGTATTTGAAGTTTGAAAGCAATAGTCTTGATACTTTAGAAGTAAAGTGGATCTAAACACACAATTTACCATATATTCAAAGTTACTAAGTCAAAAAAAGGCCATAATTCCGTAAAAATGAGAACCAAAGTTATGCAACTTGTCCTTTACTGTCCCCTTATGATAGTTTGCGAGTGTTCCAAGTATGAAAGCAATATCTATGATACTTTAGGGGTAAAGTGGACCAAAACACAAAACTTAACCAAATTTTCAATTTTCTAAGTATAAAAAGGGCACATAATTCTGTCAAAATGCCAGTCAGAGTTACATAACTTTGCCTGCACAGTCCCCTTATGATAGTTAGAATGTGCTGCAAGTATGAAAGCAATAGCTTTGATACTTAAGGAATAAAATGGACCTAAACACAAACTTAACCAAAATTTTCAATTTTCTAAGTATAAAAAGGGCACATAATTCTGTCAAAATGCAAGCCAGAGTTATCTAACTTTGCCTGCCCAGTCCCCTCATGATAGTAAGTAAGTGTACCAAGTTTGAATGCAATAGCATTGATACTTTATGAGAAAAGTGGACCTAAACGAAAAACTTAACCGGACGCCAACGCCGACGCTGACGCCAAGGTGATGACAATAGCTCATAATTTTTTTTCAAAAAATAGATGAGCTTAAAACTGTTGGCAGCCAGACCCTTACCAGCGTGCTCCAGGATTCAACATTAACCCTTTCAGTGCTGGAACCGAATTTTAAAGGCCTTTGCAAACAGTTTGGATCCAGATGAGACGCCACAGAACGTGGCGTCTCATCAGGATCCAAACTGTTTGCTATTCTGATAGTATTCTTTGAAAATAATCGAAGAAAATGCTAATTTTAGAAATTCAGCAGACAACATTTTAGCAGACGAAAAATTTCCCAGCATGCAAAGGGTTAACATGAATCCGGTGACTATGTATGATGATATGTTATGGCAGTATAATAAACATGAATTAACAATATTGTACATGTTGTATTTTATGTACAATGTGACATTTGGTAAGGCTTATCATTTACCCTGTGGTAAATGACTGATGGACAACAAACTTATGCAAGGACAACAGACAATGGGTGATCACAAAATATTTAATTCATTCTAGGTGTTAATTATGTACACTTAACTGAACATTTTAAAATAAACCATAAATGCGTCTCCGATATAATCCAAGAACATGCCACTAAAAGCAGCATTTAACAAGGATAAGCTATAGCACGGAGAAGTTAAAAGTTGTAATTGGGTTGTTCTATTTGTGCCCCCCTTTTCCCCCTAAAACTCATCAAACTCAGTACATTGAAGTACTTATTCTTTTTCTCAAAAACATCAACCACAGTGAATTGCAATACTTACAATCTCTTGACATTCCCACGGCCAAACACTTCTTAAAACGGCAGTACTGACACCGGTTTCTATTAAGACGTATCACCATACATTTGCCGTCCCGCAGACAGCGGTACTCAATCTGCTTCTGTATGCTACGCCGAAAAAATCCCTGCAATATAGTTTTTAATATATGAGCCTCATTCTGGGAAAACAGGGCATATAACATGTTCGTTTCATGTGGTCCCAATTGCAGTCTGCACAGGCTACTGAGGGACCAACCTTAACACATTTATGGTCATTTTCATTTATAGGAAGTCACTTCTAAGCAAAAATCTATTGTAGGCAGAAAGTATCCTCCCCATGTAGTGTGTGCATATGGGATGAAACTTTACAAACATGCATTAAGCCCCGTTTTCACAGAGCAAGGCTAATTTTATAAAAATCTTCAATAGTTTAATTACAGTAGAAGTAGACCTTTTAGTTGTAGTTATGTACTAGTTGTAGCTTGAGAAATATTAGTAATGTAATATTCTCGCATACAAGAAAAATATTTTCATACAAATTTAATTAAAGCGATTGTTGGCCTGTTGTTCACTTACATGTTTATAAGCACAAATATGACATTTTGTGGCATGGCATTTTAATGCGCAGTTTAGGCAAAAAAGTACACATTAGGGACCGATTAGTGTGGTTGGTATATCAAAGCCACTGAAATGATCTGTAGATATTGACACTGGGTTATTCACGCATGACTAATTCATAACCGCGCGCTTCTTCGCTGCCTTGGGGCCCTTCTCTGATACTAGTCCGCTTAGAAGTTTGGTAAAGGGGCAAATAAGATGTTATCAATAACGGCATGTGGCCTTTTGCTTTTGAAACGGGCAGAGGGGCGCTAAAGAAGGGTAGCATGGCCCAGTGCCACACAAAAAGGGCCTGGGAAAAACACTACTATCACATTGTGCATTCAACAATCATAAGACAATAAACATATTCATATTCGCATCTATCATTTTCTATTTTGGTATCATACTATCAGCAAGTCTACTTTCATATGTCATAACAACTGGATAGTCTGCTTTGACATTTGTCTAAACGCCTTGAAACGCAGCAAGGTTACCGGCTCCAATATTGTCAGATTTTTTTGTATTTGTTGCCATAGAAATCAGAATTTTTGACGTAGGAAGAAAATGAAATTACGTGCATATTATGCACTGCATAATGTCCTTATTGCCATCTATCCATGTTTCAAGTTTCATGAAAAAATATGAAGAACTTTTAAAGTTATCGCAGGATCCAGAAAAGTGTGACATACAGACTCATGGACTGACGGACACACAGAGCGCAAACCATAAGTCCCCTCCTGTGAAACAATAAGTATAATGTTTAAGATGTTTTTTATTTAAAATGTATTCTTTCTGGTTATTTTAATAACAAATATACTATACATATTTCTGCAAAAATTGCTTTTATCCATAGCGCGAGTTTTTATAAACACAGGCAATGTTGTCATTGTCATACTTTGATGATATGTTTGGCGTTAAAAATTCAATTATGCGTTTACAAAACACCATGCTGGCATTGTATGCAATATAGATTAGCTTAGCAAACCAAGAAATACCTTAACTGAACGATGGAATGGCTGAAAATGCTTATACAGCCAAAAAATCTATATGAGCCGCGCTCTGGGAAAAGGGGGTTTAACGCATGTGGGTTAAGTGTTGTCCCAGATTAGCCTGTGCAAATCACACAGGCTAATCAGAGACAACACTATCAGCTTTTTTAGTTTTTTCATTGAAAGTAAGTCTCTTCTTAGGGAAAATCCTTTTTATGCAAAAAGTGTCGTCCCTGATTAGCCTGTGTGGACAGTGCAGGCTAATCTGGGACGACACTTAACACACAGGCATTTAGCACTGTTTCTCCAGAGCTTGGCTCAAATAAACCCAATTACGTACCTTACATCCCTCACAGCTGGTCACACCATAATGGTACCCTGAGGCCCGATCCCCGCACACCTTGCACGGGACAAACGGTTGCTTGGGCGAGTTGGAATCAGCCGGCTGAATACTGCTTGCCTCTGAAAAAAAGAATGTACAGCGCTTGTTAACCAGTGTTTGACCAAAAATAGAATGTATATTAACTGGTTAACCATTGTGCCTCCAAAGCAGAATGTATATTAACAGGTTAACCATTGTGCCACCAAAAACAGAATGTATATTAACTGGTTAACCATTGTGCCACCAAAGCAGAATGTATATTAACTGGTTAACCATTGTGCCACCAAAAATGGAATGTATATTAACTGGTTAACCATTGTGCCACCAAAAACAAAATGTATATTAACTGGTTAACCATTGTGCCACCAAAAACAGAATGTATATTAACTGGTTAACCATTGTGCCACCAAAAACAGAATGTATATTAACTGGTTAACCATTGTGTCAACAAAAACAGAATGTATATTAACTCAGTTTAACCATTGTGCCACCCAAAAAAAGAATGTATATTAACTGGTTAACCAATGCATGACCAGAGCAGAATGTATAGTGCTGGTTAACCAGTATTTAACCAAAAATAGAATCATCAGCTCTGGTTAACTAGTGCCTGACCAAAAACAAGGCGTAAGCATTCTTGAGTTACCATCCGGAAACCACTTAACTGGTTCAAGTCACCGTGACCTTGACCTTTGACCTAGTGACCTGAAAAGCAATAGGGGTCATCTGTGAGTCATGATCAATGTACCTATGAAGTTTCATGATCCTAGGCGTAAGCATTCTTGAGTTATTATCTGGAAACCATTTTTCTGTGTCGAGTCACCATGACCTTGACCTTTGACCTAGTCACCTGAAAATCAATAGGGGTCATCTGCAAGTCATGATCAATGTACCTATGAAGTTTCATGATCCTAGGCGTAAGCGTTCTTGAGTTATCAGGAAACCATTTTACTGGTTCTAGTCACCGTGACCTTGACCTTTGACCTATTGACCTAAAAATCAATAGGGGTCATCTGGGAGTCATGATCAATGTACCTATGAAGTTTCATGATCTTATGCCTAAGCATTCTTGAGTTATCATCCGAAAACCATTCGGCGGACAGACCAACGGACAGACGGACTTACCGACATGTTCAAAACAATATACCCCCTCTTCTTCGAAGGGGGGGGGGGCATAAAAATGTGCAGTCCTACTTAACCAAGACTTGACCAAACAAGAAACCGTCGGAGACGGGTGATGCTCCCCAAAGTTTTTTTTTGTCACAATATTGCACTATATATTCAGATAAAAGGAAACATCTAGTAGTTGGGGGGACAAGAATTGCACTATATATACAGTTAATGGAAAATTTCAAAGGGCCATAACTCTGTGAAAAATCATCCGACCAGAACCGGCTGATAATATGCACATTTCCTCTTGGTAGTGAAGCTTCCCATAAAGTTTAATTGAATTCCGGTCATTAATTGCTGAGAAATAGCCCGGACAAAAATTGTGCACGGATGGACACACGCACGGACAGACGAAGCGGCAACTATATGCTCCCCCCCACAAAATTTTTGGGAGCATAAAAACAGAATGTAGAGCACTGTTGACCAAAAACACCATGTACAGCACTGTTGACAAAAAAACAGTATAGCAAAACTTTATCAAAAACAGAATGCAAATACTGTTCACCAAAAACAGAATGTACAGCTCTGGTTAACCAGTCTTTGACCAAAAACAGAATGAATAGTCTGGATTAAATGGTGTTTGACCAAAAATAGCCCAGGCTTTTAGTTGAGCATGGTACTTATGTATCTGATACAGAAACATAAAGCTCCACAATTGTCAAGATATATTGAGCCGCGTTCTGAGAAAACTGGGCAAAATGCATGTGCGTAAAGTGTCGTCCCAGATGAACCTGTGCAGTCTGCACAAGCTAATCAGGGACAACACTTTCCGCTTTTATGGTATTTTTAGTTTCAAGGAAGTCCCTCCTTACCGAAAATCAAGTTAAGGCAGAAAGTGTCGTCCCTGATTAGCCTGTGCGTCCCTGATAAGCCTGTGCGGACTGCACAGGCTAATCTGGGATGACACTTTACGCACATGCATTAAGCCTAGTTTTCTCAGAACATGGCTCAATTCTCAATATGCTTGCTCAAGTGGGTGTGTACTTTTAAGCTAACTGTAATTAATCAATATGAACAAGGAAATCACTTCAAATCAATCAATATTCTTTATAAGGTAAAATAATGAAAAAATTGTGTATTTCAAAAAAAATAATTATAGCCAGTGCCCAGTAAAGACAATAACAGCGGGTACTAACGCCTTTACTGGTATATGTTGCAAACCAAAAATTGTGTCTAGTGTGTTGTATGAACAAATCTTCACAGAATTTGTAACACACCTAAAATTGACAACTATTGCTTGGTAAAAACACGTGTTTTATTGACTGTAAATAATGTTTGGGGTTATTTATTAAGACAAATGCGCACTAAACCATGAAACGACAGTGAATATCTTTGTCTCCTAATGAGACAGCTGATTGTACTTATGCGGTAAAGAAATCATAAATCAGACAGTGTGTGCTACATGTATGAAATATAGGCAACAATAGGAATTCCATTAGCATAAGAAACAGTGGGATGTGGTACGCTTTGTCAGCGAAATTCATTTGTTGCATGTAAATAACTTTGCCTGGATATGGTAAAAAAATAATCAGATAATGGCTCATCACAAGTATGTGCCAAACAGTACATAAAGAGTTTTTCATAACAGTGTTAATTCTTTTAAAGCATTTGTGGTTAAAGGGATGTTGTTTACTGTCACAACAACATCTGAATCTAAAATGGGAATTCATCTTGGTTGACCCAAAACTTTTCGTTCATCTTGCAGTGATTTTTTCTTCTTAATAAATAACCCGTAAAAGTTCCCAATTGATAAAAAACAAAATTACCAAATGCCCTCTGAAAAATTACCATAGGAATGAAAATGTCATTAACTGGGTTCCAAACAGTGCATTATCTGTAACAAGAGATTGCCAAGCAATATTGTCCCCTACCGGTGAAACTCCACTGTTGTCAGATTATTTTTTTTAATTTTGTCATTGCAACCAGATTTTTTTACCTAGGAAAAAAATTTAAAGATGGGCATAATCTCCATATTGCCATCTATCCATGTTTCAAGTTTCATGAAAAAATATTAAGAACTTAAAAAGTTATCGCAGGATCCAGAAAAGTGTGACAGACTGACAGACTGAAAGACAGACAGACGGAGCGCAAACCATAAGTCCCCTCCGGTTTCACTGGTAGGGGACAATAAACAGATACAATGAGCACTGAAACTCAACATTTCAAGGCATAATGCATGTAAATGAATATTTCGATTAAGTTTTGCTCTTTATACCAATCAATTAGAAAGACCCATAATTCTTAGTCTGAAGACTTTAGGAAGCCAATTTTCCCAATTTTAGTTTTTTTCACGCTATTTTTTTCCACTTTGTACATTACAGGTACTTTCTCCACTTGGGAAGAAAAATGGCTGTCCAGTGGCAAAAAATACAACTGCTGCAGGCTTATCTAAAATATACATGAATTTTTTTATAATAAATGATTCAAAAACAATAATTGTAAGGCAATTACCAGCATCATTTGAAATATCCTGGGTTTTGTTAAAGGTAATTATTGAGCTTCCTTCTGGACCCTGCTGGTAGGTTGGTATTCTGTTCATTTACATTATTATTAAGAGATTCCAAAGGTACCAAAGGTCTGTGAGCATGTTGGCTTAAAGGGATCTTTTCACGCTTTGGTAAATTGACAAAATTGAAAAAAGTTGTTTCAGATTCGTAAGTTTTCGTTTTAGTTATGATATTTGTGAGGAAACAGTAATACTGAACATTAACCATGCTCTAATATAGCCATTATATGCATCTTTTGACGATTTTAAAACCTAAAAATTATAAAGCGTTGCAACGAGAAACGATTGAATAATTTGGAGAGTTCTGTTTTTGTCGTTAAATTTTGTGAAACTACGAAGATTGCTTATATAAGGTATAAAATACGTCAAGAATGTGTACACGGCGGAATAGCTCAGTAGGCTAATGCGTTTTTACTTCAGGACTCTGGCAGGACTCCAGGGGTCACTGGTTCGAAACCTGCTCCGGGCAATGTTCTTTTCCTTTTTTTAATTTTTTTCTTGATTTTTTACTGGAATTTTTACGATCCAATATTTACATTTATCAATATAAAGCATTTAATGAATAAGTTCAAAAAATGCCAAAATCTGTGAAAAGGCCCCTTTAAAGACTTGCCTTTTTCTTACAACGGAAGAAAAAGTATATCAATTTAACATGGCTTCCTTTACTTACTGAATTGCTTAATGTACATTTTAATGCATGTTTGGGCATTTTGTCTAACGAAACAACTTCACTGATAACTGTATTGAATTATTGTATTGCAGCCTTTTTCAGAAATGTAATAACATATAAACTTGGCATTTAACAACAATTCTTGTCACAACAGTGACGAAATAATGCGAAAAACACGAAAAACACACTAGTATGTGAAGTTGGAGTAAGACATCAATCTTGGAATAAGCTGTTTTCAACAATGGTTTATATTCAGTTTTTGTCAACAATGATTTATATTCAGTTTTTGTCAAAAATTATTTATATTCAGTTTTACCAATTGTTATTATTAATGTTAACAAATAATTGTTAAAATAGACATGTGCATGTTACAATAACTGTATTGTTTAAATATATTATGCAACAAAACATTATTTGTTTAGAGGATTTTTTTAATAATCCTAAAAAATGAAACCGTGTCCATGAAAGCATGAGCACACTTAAAACAGGAGACAAAATTGTCACAAAACCAGGTTTTCAATTTGAAAAAAAAGTATGATAAAGGGAGACAACTAAAACTGAACTGATTGTTTATAATTAGCCCCTTTGTTTCAAAATAAATATATTTTTAGTCATCGCGACCTTGACCTTGGAGATATTGACGTAATTCTTCCGTGTGACACACCCTCCAATGATGGTGAACAAATGTGTCAAATGATTTTAAAATCCCACAATGAATGACATAGTTATGGCCAGGACAAGCTCATTAATGGCCATTTTTTACCTTTGAACTCAAAGTGTGACTTTGACCTTGGAGATATCGACGTAATTCTTTTGCGCGAAAAACCGTCTAATGATTGTTAACAAATGTGCAATGGTTTTAAAATCTCACAATTGACAACATAATTAAAGTTTCGGAAAACCTGGTTAAAACAAGAGATGTGTTTGTCAGAAACACAATGCCCCCTATTGCGCCGCTTTGAATTAAAAAAAAAAAAAATTATTTTTTACCTTTGACCTTGAAGGATGACCTTGACCTTGAACTTCCACCACTCAAAATGTACAGCTTTATGAGAACGCCGCTTTGAAATATATATGTAAAAAAAATTACCTTTGACCTTGAAGGATAACCTTGACCTTGAACGTCCACCACTCAAATTGTGCAGCTTTATGAGATACACATGCATGCCAAATATCAAGTTGCTATCTTCAATATTGCAAAAGTTATGGCCAACGTTAAAAGTTTGTTTTTTCGGACAGACGACAGACGGACAGACTGACGGACATTTCAACTGCTATATGCCACCCTACGGGGGGCATAAAAACAGTTAAAATGATAAAAAAAACACAAACACTTTTACTGAAAAATAAAAGAAGGAGTGTTATTTAAATACTTAAGCCAAGATCACAATATTATTTGAAGTTGAAATAAGACATAAACAATGAATTATATCCATTTCTACCCCTTAAATTCATTAATTTTGACAAATTATACATAAAATAAACACTTATATATATATATATACATCATTCAAATTGATTTAACCATAAAACTGGATGTTGAAGACAACTACCAAAATCTAAAGTTAAAACAAGTCCATGGGTGCATGAACACATTTAAAAAATACTGATAAAATGACTTTAAGTACAATCACTTAATGAAAAGTTATAAAAGTCATTTATAATGCATGTGCATATGAATTAAGCCCCTTTATTCCAGAGCAAAGCTCACATATAAATGGTAAATGCAAAATGGAACAGATTCCACCCATCATACATCAAATTGGGTCTTAAAACTTCAGTGCACTTAGTTTATTTTGTTAAACTCAACTGTCTGCAAGACTACATAACACTTAGCAACCAGTTAATCTATCCAAAGTAAACCCGGGCATTAATAACCCAACATAACTGAGTTCAAACCAGTACATCTGACATCTTGCTGCAAATAAGAATACGTACTTAATAAATGTATGCGTAAAATGTTATGTAACAGCCAGATCTGATATAAATAAATCATTTTCTTATTTTCATATATTCTCATTATTTTCATATAAAGTTTCATGCTTATGAACAAAGAGCCTTTTATATTGTCATTTGGCAACATTTATTACAGTCTGCTTTATTTACTTACACACTCACATCTTAACATAAAGGGTTTTAATGCATTTTTTGTAAGGGTTAAAGATTAAAAACTGCACAGTTACTGGTGTGATTCTATAATTATCATCAAAGCAGAATTTACAATGACACAAGCCTACAACTGCACAGTTTCTGAAGTCATTTGGTTGGTTATTGAAGTTTATTTTACAATGACTAAAACTTTTAAATTTTCAGATTTAAGATTGATTTGGTTAGTTATCAGAAAAGAACAGAACAAATATTTTATTCACTTAAGCATATAAACAACAACAGAGGAAGCAGCAAAAAATACATAGATAAATTACATAATACACTGAAAATGTCAACAAAATTTGGCGTCAACAGATTAAAACACAGTTTATTCATTTCATATCAAACGGTTAATAAATAACCATTATAAAAGTAGAGTTAAACAAAAATAACATTATTTCTTTTCTTAAAACATGTTATACAGTAAATTGCTAAATTCCGAAGGGTACCTTTATTATTACTATTTAAGAGTTTCAAAAATTTATGCATACATGTACTTGGTCTTATTGAATAGTATTTTGATATATATTTTGATCTTTTTTCTAAATAAAATGGACATCTAAGTAAAAAGTGATATTCGTCTTCTAAATTGTCAAGATTATATAAAGTATTAATTCTTTCATTTCTGATAATGTTATAATGTCTACCGTTTCAATTAACAGATTATGTGACGATAGACGTATTTTAGCAATCATGTTTCTATGTTTTTTATTGTCAATGACATCTAAATACACAGATCTTTCAAATACAAGTTCCTTATACAAAAGTAATGAAGTGGATGAATCAACATTAACTCTCCACTCAGATACATACTGATCTCTGAGTCTAGTCTTTAACAAAGGAATAAAACTTTCAATTATAACTGACTCAGGAAACAACCATACATCTGTAAATCCTGTTTGGTTTAAAAGTTTGCGAATTTTAAAGGACCAATTAACAGAGTTATTTTGTGTTTCAATTTCTAATCTTTGCATATTAATGACCGTTGTAAGAATACAATTTCCTTGTTTCTTTTGATGATGTTTTAAAAAATATTTAACAATTCGTAGGAATCTACCAATATACAAAGGAAATCGACCAAGTTCGGCATAGAGTGACATTGAAATTGTTGACAGTTTTACATTTAACATTCTTTTACAGAACTTTCTGTGAATACGTTCAATATTAGTTGCCGCAATAAATCCCCATACATCGCAATTATAATTAAGGATTGATAATACATATGAATCAAACAGCTTGAACATAACATTTATTGGCGATTCCATATCTTTTGTAATACAACAAGATGTGTTTGAGAAACAAAATGTCCCCCTATATGATGTTGACCTTGTAGGATGACCTTGACCCTTCACCACTCAAAATGCGCAGCTCCTTGAGATACACACGCATTTCAAATATAAAATTGCTAGCTTCAATATTGCAGATGTGACATAACATGCGCAATTTTGACCCATATACTTGACCTTGAAGGATGACCTTGACCTTTCACCACTCAAAATGTGCAGCTCCATGAGATACACATGCATGCCAAATATCAAGTTGCTATCTTCAATATTGCAAAAGTATTCATAAAATAAGCGATTTGGGCCACATATATTTGACCTCTGACCTTTAAGGATGACCTTGACCTTGACCTTTCACCACTCAAAATGTGCAGCTCCATGAGATACACATGCATGCCAAATATCAAGTTGCTATCTTCAATATTGCAAAAGTATTCATAAAATAAGCGATTTGGGCCACATATAATTGACCTCTGACCTTGAAGGATGACCTTGACCTTGACCTTTCACCACTCAAAATGTGCAGCTGCATGAGATACACATGCATGCCAAATATCAAGTTGCTATCTTCAATATTGCAAAAGTATTCATAAAATGAGCGATTTTGGCCACCTATATTTGACCTCTGACCTTGAAGGATGACCTTGACCTTTCACCACTCAAAATGTGCAGCTTCATGAGATACACATGCATGCCAAATATGAAGTTGCTATCTTCAATATAGCAAAAGTTATTGCAAAATGTTAAAGTTGGCGCAAACAGACAGACAGACAGACAGACAGACAGACAGACCAACCAACAGACAGGGCAAAAACAATATGTCCCCCACTACTATAGTGGGATACATAAAAAAGTGAATTCATAGCCCTTGTAGCTTTACCATAAAGTGTATTAGTGGCAAGCATAAATGAGCCCTCATTTGACATAACAATACCAAGGTAGTTAAAATTGCTAACTATTTCAATAACTTTTTCTTTGTAGATCCATTTCAGTTCTTGCTTAGCGGTCCCCCTTTTCTAAATCCAATTTTTTTTTTTCAATATTTACAGTTAAATTCCATTTGTTGCAATATAATTCTAGATTGTTCAACGATTCCTGAAGTCCTTCTTTAGTTTCTGAGAAAAGGACAGCATCATCCGCAAATAGGAGGAGATAAATAGACAATTGATCTAACGTTATTACTGCGTTTATTCCGTTTTGCAAATTAAATTCTATATCATTAATAAATAGAGAAAACATTATCAGCGAAGTTATTTCTCCTTGTAATAGTCTGACATTACTACTAAAAAGGTCCGAAAATGACCCCATGTGTATAACTTGCAGTTTGATCTCGCTATAGATAGAGCGGATAAGTGAAATTAACTTGCCGTCGATTTCCGATAAAATCATTTTATGCCATAGCTGTCCGCGATTTATTAGATCATACGCCTTCCGGTAATCGACATAACAGCAGAAAAGTTTGTTTTTACTTTGTATTTGCTTTTCTATTAAATGGTTAAGAATGAAAATTGCATCAACAGAACTGCCATTTGGTTTAAATCCGAACTGCGCGTCTGTAAGAATGTCATGGGTTTCTGCCCAAGATTTTAAGCGTTCGTTTAACACATTTGTAAATAGTTTCGCAAAGTCTCTCTTTATCAGGAATCAAAGGTGATGACTGCGCTGTTTCTGAAGTGAGTTGGTTGGTTATCAAAGAATCAATTTACCATGAATCAATGGATATGAATGTACAGTTTCTGAAGTGAGTTGGTTGGTTATCAAAGAATCAATTTACCATAAATCAATGGATATGAATTAACAGTTTCTGAAGTGAGTTGGTTGGTTATCAAAGAATCAATTTACCATGAATTAAAGGTGATGAATGTTACATTTTCTGAAGTGAGTTGGTTGGTTATCAAAGAATCAATTTACCATGAATCAATGGATATGAATGTACAGTTTCTGAAGTGAGTTGGTTGGTTATCAAAGAATCAATTTACCATAAATCAATGGATATGAATTAACAGTTTCTGAAGTGAGTTGGTTGGTTATCAAAGAATCAATTTACCATAAATCAATAGATATGAATTAACAGTTTCTGAAGTGAGTTGGTTGGTTATCAAAGAATCAATTTACCATAAATCAATGGATATGAATTAACAGTTTCTGAAGTGAGTTGGTTGGTTATCAAAGAATCAATTTACCATAAATTAAAGGTGATGAATGTTACATTTTCTGAAATGAGTTGGTTGGTTATTAAAGAATCAATTTACCAAGAATCAATGAATATGAATGTACAGTTTCTGAAGTGAATTGGTTGGTTATCAAAGAATCAATTTACCATGAATCTATTGATATGAATTAACAATTTCTGAAGTACCGGTATGTTGGTTGGTTAACAAAGAATCAATTTACCATTTCTCGCCGACAAAATTTGCTTTCTTTATCATGCAATCAAAATGCTGAACCAGTAGTGTGTTTGTTACTCAATGGCAATTGTTCAATTAAGTAACAGCGCGAGCATAGCTCTGCCTTTCGAATCTTTTGCTGAGAACGGAGAACGCGTGTTTCATCCAAATTGAGTCCCGCTTTGTCGTAATTACACAGCCCAAGCATGGAAACAACGATTACATTTATCTAGGATTTTCCAAGAAAGACCGATTTGTTCCAATTTACAAACTTCCTGTTCAATTCCTAACATTAATGGTGTACAGGTGTGTTTAAGAAATTCTTAAACACATTTATCGTAAAAAATGGCACAGTGTTTTGTTGGATTATTACTTATTATCAAATTGCAAGGTAATAATATTTTTAACTACTGTAATATCGAGTTTGTTTAATATAATTAAAATGTTAAACAAGAGGGCATCAAATGCCCAAAATTGCTCACCTGAGATACAAAGAAACTGACCCGCTTAGTGCAGCCCCAAGATATTATGAGAACAAAAGTTCTGACTAAGTTTCATGCAGATTGAACTATAAATGAATCTTTTAGAGTGTTAACAAGGTTTTACTATAGCCATATTAGGATAAAATCCCCGACTCTAGCTAGGCAGCCATGTTTTTCAGCAGACCGGAACTATTTTCATACTGATCCAAGCTATCATTAAAACAAATGTTCTGACCAAGTGTTATAAAGTTTGGACAATAAATGTGACTTTTAGAGTAATAACAAAGTTTTCTTTAGCCATATAAGAAGATGCCTCGCCTCCTGGCGGCCATTTTTTCCACCAACCGGAATAATTTTCCAACTTATCCAAGATATCATTGGGACAAATCTTCTAACCAAGTTTTTTGAAGATTGGACCATAAATGTGGCCTCTAGAGTGTTAAAAATGTTTTACTATAGCCATTTGTAGCCATATAACGAAAAAAGCCCCGCACCCTCTTTTTCAAGCAACCGGAACCATTTTCAAACTCTTTCAACATATCATGGGGACAAATTTTCTGACCAAGTTTCATGATGATCGGACAATAAATGTGGCCCCTAGAGTGTTAACAAGGTTTTACTAAAGCCATTTAAGAAAAAATGCCCCGCCCCCTGGCAGCCATGGTTTTCAAGCAACTGGAACCATTTTTAAACTTGTCCAAGATATCGGTATAAATCTTCTTAATCTTCTTCTTAAATCTTCTTCCTTATTTCATGGATATTTGGACACTAAATGTGGCCTCTAGATTGTTACCAAGGTTTAACTATAGCCATATAAGAAAAATGCCCCGCCCCATGGCGGCAATGCTTTTCAACCAACCGGAACCAATTTCGAACTCATCCAATTTCTAACTCATCCAAGATTTCATTAGCACAATTTTTCTGACCAAATTTCAGGAAGATCGGACAATAAATGTGGCCTCTAGTGTGTTAACAAGGCAAATGTTAATGCAGCATGATGCACAACTGACAATAATCTATCACAAAATCTCACCATGAGCACAATGTGCTCAGGTGAAATGCTCAGGTGAGCTAAAATTACTCATTTAAATGCAAATATCTGAGAATAAACTGAATTTTTTTGCCAACCCTCATCAGTGTGTGCCTTTCTTTTACTGAATATATACCATGTTTCTACTTAACAAAAGAAAATCAAATCAAGTTTTAGACATACGGAAAGAATACATTAAATACTATTATCACAATCAAAGGAAGATACAGGAAAAAAGCACTTTCGTAAAGCTTCTCCAAATCTACTTCATATCTTTGTCTTCAAAACTCAATACATCCACCCAATATCAACTTCATAATCTTAAAATATTGAACAGTTCAATATATCAAGTTCTGTTTTAAAGCCCACTCCTTCTTAAACACTTTCCACAGCAAAATGATAATAAATAGGTCACTCAACCTTGGTATCAAAAGCAGACATCTGATAACAGAATTCATCATTTCCGTCAAATAAAATGTCTTTGTGTTTTGATGTAATGAACTAAAAGAGATATTTCAAATGAATTTAAAGTTTTGAAGATTTTAGTAGACCCTGTTGTCATGTACAAATGTATGTTTTGTCTCTTTAATGCTGACAGTTACAAAAGACATGTGGAGAAGTATGGGCGATCGTTGCAATGAAAACTAGAGCTTTGTCACAGACGTGACGAATACCCCCAAATGCCGCTTTGACACAGATTATTTTGCATGTCGTCTTCACAAAAAACAGTGAACACCATGCTCAATGTTTAAAACGCACTAAGTGACCCCGTGACCTAGTTTTTGACCCGGCATGACCCATGTTTGAACTTGACCTTAACATCATCTAGATACAACTTCTGACCAAGTTTGGTGAAGGTCGGATGACAACTACTTGAATAAGAGAGCGAACACCAAGCTCAATGTTTAAAACGCACTTAGTGACCCCGTGACCTAGTTTTTGACCTGCCATGACCCATGTTCGAACTTGGCCTAGACATCATCTAGATACAACTTCTGACCAAGTTTAATGAAGCTCCGATGAAAACTACTTGAATGAGAGAGCGGACACCATGCTCAATGTATAAAACGCACCAAGTGACCCCATGACCTAGTTTTTGATACCGCATGACCCATATTCAAACTTGACCTAGACATCATCTAGATACAACATCTGACCAAGTTTGGTGAAGATCGGATGAAAACAACTTGAATTAGAGAGCGGACACTTAATACGGACCGACCGACTGACCGACCAACAGACAAGCTCAGTCTCCTATATACCCCCCTAAACTTCGTTTGTGGGGGTATAACAATTGTTGTAACAACTTATCACAATGATTGTAACAACTCATCGCAAACGTTGTAACATTGATTGTAATAATACAGAGTATAGGAATACTTGTGACAGAATATGACAATGGTTGAATGAGCAAATTTTAAATGGTTTTGCAAAGTCATTACAATGGTGGTGATAGTAGATGATGATGGTTGAGACAGCACATGAAACTTAGCCAGTGTTGTGTCTACATATTGCATTGGTTGTAACACCAACTGATAACAGTTCTTGTAGCATTGTCCAAGTCTGTAACAACGCGTGACACTGGTTGAGACAAAACATGACAAAAGTTGTAACAACACATGGCAATGGCAATAAATAAATGATTGCACATATATTAACAATGGTTGTAAAATCAAATGACAATTGATGTGACATCACATAACACAACATATGGAAGAAGCTTTTAATATTGGCACACTATTATTTGACAACAACTAGAAGGTGGCAATCTCAAGTATAAACAGTTAATACGCAGCACATTAACACAGTGAAATTATTGAACAATGGCTACACAGAATGCTGACTCACATCTTTACAATTTCATTATGAAAGCCTTCAATCCGGCCTACAGGATGTGCCAGTTGGCTTATTTCCAAACCTACTGACACACTTAAACACATTAAGAACTCTTTAAAAGCAAAAGCTGTTATTTTATCCAACATCAAAACATTGAAGTGTAATGCACTAGTAGGATTTTAAGCTTAGCATTAAAGTATCAAAACATAGTCTAGTCTTGTTTGCACAAGCTATGCCACAAATTTAGTGTGTCTTGTTCATGTAGGGCTAAATTCGATGTGAATTGTAAGGCTTCATAGAATTTATTTAAGCAGTTATATTTGATTTATAAACATGAATTATGAGTTGATAGTTTTATTATAATTATTTATATAATTGAGCCATGGTGATGCTCTGTGATAATTAAGGGTGTTTAAGGCATAAGCGTCCAGTGCCGGCCCAGATTAGCCTGTGCAGTGCACAATTGAGCCATGGTGATGTGCAGTGCACAATTGAGCCATGGTGATGTGCAGTGCACAATTGAGCCATGGTGATGTGCAGTGCACAATTGAGCCATGGTGATGTGCAGTGCACAATTGAGCCATGGTGATGTGCAGTGCACAATTGAGCCATGGTGATGTGCAGTGCACAATTGAGCCATGGTGATGTGCAGTGCAAAATTGAGCCATGGTGATGTGCAGTGCACAATTGAGCCATGGTGATGTGCAGTGCACAATTGAGCCATGGTGATGTGCAGTGCACAATTGAGCCATGGTGATGTGCAGTGCACAATTGAGCCATGGTGATGTGCAGTGCACAATTGAGCCATGGTGATGTGCAGTGCACAATTGAGCCATGGTGATGTGCAGTGCACAATTGAGCCATGGTGATGTGCAGTGCACAATTGAGCCATGGTGATGTGCAGTGCACAATTGAGCCATGGTGATGTGCAGTGCACAATGGAGCTAGGTGATGTGCAGTGCACAATGGAGCCATGGTGATGTGCAGTGCACAATGGAGCCATGGTGATGTGCAGTGCACAATTGAGCCATGGTGATGTGCAGTGCACAATGGAGCCATGGTGATGTGCAGTGCACAATTGAGCCATGGTGATGTGCAGTGCACAATTGAGCCATGGTGATGTGCAGTGCACAATGGAGCCATGGTGATGTGCAGTGCACAATTGAGCCATGGTGATGTGCAGTGCACAATTGAGCCATGGTGATGTGCAGTGCACAATTGAGCCATGGTGATGTGCAGTGCACAGGCTAATCAGCAACATCACTTTCAGCTTTTCTGATAGTTTTAGTTTCAAGAAAGTCAAATCTCAGCAAAAATCCAGTTAAGGCAGAAAGTGTCGTCCCTGATTAGCCTGTGCGGACTGCACAGGCTTATCTGGGACGACACTTTACTTACATGCACTAAACATCCTTTTCACGAAGCACGGCTAAATTAAAATGGGATGCTTATATTTTGATAAAAATGTCAGTGTCCTTTAATTTTTTCAAAGACGTATGAACAGGTAAAAGTATGAGTTTGAGTATATTATAATTAACCTTATGAGATACAAAAGTTAAGTAACATAAATAGTTAAACTTTAAATTCCTCTTTATAAATCATGACCAAGGTCAGAAATTTATATATCTGTCAATAAATAAAGGCATGATATCTTGCATTTTTATCCCCACACTCCGAATTGGAGCGGGGAGGGGATTATGTGGTTATCTTTGCCGTCTGTCTGTCGGTCCGTCCCGGCCACTATCTCCTCCTACACTTTTAGCACTAGAACCTTGAAACTTTAACACATGGATTTAATGAGCATATGAGCGACAGTGCAATATTTGGAATTTTGATCTGGCCCCTGGGTCAAAAGCTGCTATGTGGGGATACGCATCGGCCGCGGCCGCGCCATTTCTAGTTATGTCTGGAATGAGATACTGATAATGAACATTTTCAGGACCAAATACAACCAAAATCTTACATCTCACAAAACAATTGTAATAATATTCAAAACAGAATTTCATGACTCAATATATATATACCAATCAATAATGGCTATTGAAATGCTTGAATTGGATCTAAAAGCACAGGACTTATGCCAAAGGAATATTTATTTATGAGCTAAAAATACAAAATGAAAATGTTCTGATGATAACAGAACATTCCCTGGTTATTATGCAAACAAGATGTGTTTGTGAAACACAATGTTAGTGCTGCAACAATATACCGGTTTATTTGCATATTGTATTGCGATACGATTTTCATCATACCGGTACGAACATTTTACAAAAATTCATTCACATTTGTCCAGAAAAGCCATTCGAAATAATGATAAGAAGGTAAACAAAACAAAGCAGTGTAAAAAAAAAATCCGTAAAAATAGCATTCTGAAAGTGTATTATACGGAGTAGCGTTGTTACATCGGAGCATTTGTTCGATGCTTTTGAACAGATTATCGTTGAATTAATTGCGCACAGCTGTAAATGTTTTGTTCGATTCTGAATTGAGCATTATTAAATTTGTATTCCGAACTTCGGAATTACGCTTCCAAATTTTAATGCTAATGCGACAATAAAAAATTCTAGCGTCAAATAAAAAGTGCTTTATCCTTTGTCTCAATAAAAAGCGCGCAAAAATTATACAGACATGTAGAACGTGGCATGGAAAGTATGGGTGTATTTTGTGTTGTATAAAAACGGGAACATCACGTCAGGTGAACTAGAAATGGCGCGGCAGAGGCCGACGCGTATCCCCACGCCGAATGTTTGACCTAGGTGTGCCCCAGGGTTGGTAATGGGGCCATGCATAGCTGAGATTGACCGTATTGTCATAAGAGAGGTTCAGTATCAATTTGAAGTGAATCGGTGTAGAAATGAAGAAATTATAGTAAAAGGCAATTTTGGGTGGGTGTGGTCTATGTGGGCGGGGCGCCCCAGGGTTGGTAATGGGGCCATGCATAGTTGAGATTGACTGTATTGTCATAAGAGAAGTTCAATATCAATTTGAAGTGAATCGGTGTAGAAATGAAGAAATTATAGTAAAGGCAATTTTTGATGGGTGTGGTCTATGTGGGCGGGGCCCCAGGGTTGGTTATGGGGCCATGCATAGTTGAGATTGACCCTAATGTCATAAGAGAAGTTCAGTATCAATTTGAAGTGAATCCATGTAGAAATGAAAAAATTATAGTAAATGGAATTTTTTGCTGGGTGTGGCCTATGTGGGCGGGCGCCCCAGGGTTGGGATTGGGGCCATGCATAGTTGAGATTGACCCTAATGTCATAACAAAAGTTCAGTATCAATTTGAAGTGAATCCGTGTAGAAATGAAAAAATTATAGTAAATGGAAATTTTTGGTGGGTGTGGCCTATGTGGGCGGGGCGCCCCAGGGTTGGGAATGGGGCCATGCATGGTTGAGATTGACCGTATTGTCATAAGAGAGGTCCAGTATCAATTTGAAGTGAATCGGTGTAGAAATAAAGAAGTAAATGTAAAATAACCTAAAAAAATGAGTGATAATTTCTGACGCGGCCCCACCCCAACTGCTATAACTTTTGACCCAGGGGTCAGATCAAAATTCCAAATAGTGCAGGGTCGCACATATGCTCATAGCTACCATGTGTGTAAGTTTCAAGGTTCTAGTGCTTTTAGTGTAGGAGGAGATAGTGGCCAGGACGGACGAACGGACAGACGGACGGACGGACGGACGGACGGCGGAGATAACCACAATATCCCCACCTTTTTTTCAAAAAGCGTGGGGATAATTACGCGTGTTCAGTGGAAAAAACGCCCCGGTTGGACGTTATTTCATCACATCTTTAAATAGTAACGAATGCCAAAATGTATTTGATACTTAAGAAAAGTTGCGAATGTTTGTGTTTCTTGTTATTCTTGAGCACATTTATAGTAAATATATACCAGAATTTGCTTTAAAACTGGAATATACGGGATTATCAGGTAATTGGCAAGTTATAATTTTGGTACAAGTAAGCAACATATTGCGATATATTGCAATACGGGTTTTTGAACTGACAATATATTGCAATACGGTTTTTGGCGTATTGTTGCAGCACTACACAATGTCCCCCTATATGATGTTTGATCTTGAAGGATGACCTTGACCTTGTGAAGGATGACCTTGACCTTGACCTTTCACCACTCAAAATGTGCAGCTCCATGAGATACACATGCATGCCAAATATCAAGTTGCTATCTTCAATATTGCAAAAGTATTCATAAAATAAGCGATTTGGGCCACATATATTTGACCTCTGACCTTGAAGGATGACCTTGACCTTGACCTTTCACCACTCAAAATGTGCAGCTTTATGAGATGCCCATGCATGCCAAATATCAAGTTGCTATCTTCAATATTGCAAAAGTATTTATAAAATAAGCGATTTGGGCCACATATATTTGACCTCTGACCTTGAAGGATGACCTTGACCTTTCACCACTCAAAATGTGCAGTTCCATGAGATACACATGCATGCCAAACAGGGATCATATTTTTTTCGGTTTTGTCGGTCCTAGACCGATTGGGGTCATGAAAGAACGATTGAAAATCCCAAACAGTCGGTCCGATTCTGTTTGCTATTGAAATTCCCATGTCATGAAATCGATTACACAGTGTACATGCTAACACACCCTAATGACATTCTTATCTCGATTAGGTGTGATAAACCATTCGCTGCAGTCTCTAAACCGGTCAGGACCGGTTTATTGCACGTCAGACCAAGAATAAAAAACTTGTGAACAGCGGATTAAAGACGCATCCGAAAAGACGCGTCTTAATGCACGCGCTGTAACTAAACAAAACACGCCGATACATTTTCCACCAGCGTAATAATCCGGTAACATAACTATGAATGAAAGTAGCGGATCTGATCGACAGAACAGCCGAAAGTTATTTTTATGGGCGGAACTTCACATAAAATAGTACACAAGAAAAATAATATACATTGAATAAATCTTTAGTAAAACCGTGTTAGAATCGAAATAATTCGTGTACTTTATACTTTGTTGTTGAATATCTCACGACCGGAAAATTAGATGTGTGGTTTCAAATGCTTCGCTCTCGTGATTTAATCCCTACGCATCTAAACTATCGGACGTGGTCGTGGGTATTTGACAACAAATTAATTCTTAATTATTTGGTTTGTTGTTGTCAGTAGCCAACCTACGCACAAACATTTGTTTGGATCAGTGCATGTTTGTAAGATATTATCGAGTCGACAACAATTTAAAACATCGGTATAGACTTACACAGATTAATAATATTGACAACGATGAAACAAGTCTGATAAAACAGCACACGAAACAACAATGAAATACCAAATGATAAAACCAGTTGAGAACTTGTACATGTTTTATACCACCTTCGTGAATGGCAAAATCAATGGTATATTTTTTAACGTAATTTGTCATGATTTCGGATGCACATTTTCGGAAACTTTTCCCCATTTATATCCGGACCGATTGATGTTGCGGGAAAATATGATCCCTGATGCCAAATATCATATTGCTATCTTCAATATTGCAAAAGTATTCATAAAATGAGCGATTTTGGCCACATATATTTGACCTCTGACCTTGAAGGATGACCTTGACCTTGACCTTTCACCACTCAAAATGTGCAGCTTCGTGAGATACACATGCATGCCAAATATGAAGTTGCTATCTTCAATATAGCAAAAGTTTTTGCAAAATATTAAAGTTGGCGCAAACAGACCAACAGACAGACAGGGCAAAAACAATATGTCCCCCACTACTATAGTGGGGGGACATAAAAAGAACATCGGATAGTTATGCAAATGGAACATACTTCAGTACGCATTAAGAACAGTGGATTGACCAGTCAGGCAAACCCTTCGAAAAATATGGGATTTTTCTAGATCACTGTCAAGAATCTCCCTCATATTTGCTTTAATGGCTGGTAATTATAAGACACATTAATCAAGCTGACAAATTTTAATGAGCAAACATGTCAGATGCACGACTGACATTGGATTTAAATGTTAAATATGAAATCCAATTTCTTTTAACAAACTCGAACAAAACAAGCATTCATTAGGTCTTGATGCTTGTACTGTTTCTGCTGTTGAATATAGTTGAGTTAACACATACAGTTGAGATACCACAGTGTTTTTTGTCACTATTTGGACTGGGACCAGGTTCATTTGGATTTGGAATCAAAGCGCTGAAGGCACTGAAGTTGTTCGTTATTGAATAATCTTCGACGCAATTAAGTTTAAAAAATTATTTTATAGCTTTTTATACCGCAAGTTTGAAATGAACACAAAACATTCAAATTTATAAACAGTGTAAAAGCACTGGTCGAGATGTGCTTTTTTTTCACATCATTAATAAAAAAGATAATTTAAGCTTCATTTTGGGAAAACAGGGCTTAATGCATATGCATTAATTGTCATTCCAGTACCAGAGACTTTCTTTAAACGAAAAACACCATACAATAAGAAAGTGTTTTCCTTGATTAGCTTGTGCCCATGGCACAGGCTAATCAGTGTGCACAGGCTAATCTTATTTGATTTGAATCAAGCCCCATTTTCCCTGAAAGCAGCCAATACATGTATGCACAGATTTCAATTATAAACTGGCCAATATCGTCACACAAGCTGTTAAACACTAGACTGGCCAATGTTGTCTTACAAGCTGTTATACACTATTGATTACATACACACACTGCAGTGTACCAGTGGTGAACTATAAACAGGCAGATGCTGTGGTTATCGTTCCTAGCATAGTAGAGCAGTAGTTAACAGCAGACTGACTTGCAAAACTCACTCTACATTAGATGTGAGCTATCACTCAATACTAAAAATCACAGTGTTTTGACTAAAATTTATAGTGTTGTTTGCTAAAAAAATGCTTCAAAATTGAAAATCAGTTTTTTCAATATCATATTTAATATGGTTCAACTTCTAGAACTAGATGGAACTAAATGTTGAATTCAATTGGGAATTTTTAGGTCCCATATGGGAAAATATACTCTTTTTTTTATTGGGAATGGGGCCTGCCCAAAATTAGATTTTATTATGCTGTTCTGGATTAAACGTAAAACAGAATAGACCAGTTTTACAATACTAACCCTGTAACTATTTATAGATATCATGTGACACTTGAATTTCAGAACAATTAAAGGCTGAACATGATATAATTCATTTCATATGGTAAGCAAATTAATGATGGGGAATATCAATTATTTTAAAGCAGTTGATTGTTATTGATTATATAGGGGATGGTTATTACATCATTATATTATGTGCTTGGTCAATAAATTGCTAAGTAATTATAAAATTAACATTTTAACACCAAAATAATAATTCAACAACATAATATTTAGTAATATTAGTGAGTATTTATTGTATTTCATTATAAACAAGAGATGTGTTTGTCAGAAACACAATGCCCCCTTCTGCGCCGCTTTGAAGCCATACATTTGACCTTTGACCTTTAAGGTTGACCTTGACCTTTCACCACTCAAAATGAGCAGCTCAACGAGAAGTAAGTAAGAGATTAAATGGAGAAATGATTTTTTTTTTTTTACCTTTGACCTTGAAGGATGACCTTGAGCTTGACTTTTTACCACTCAAAATGAGCAGCTCCATCAGATACACATGCATGGTAAATATCAAGTTGGTATGTTCAATATTGCAAAAGTTATCAAACTTTAATCAATGTTTAAGTTTTGGGACAGAATGACAGACAGACAGGACAAAAACAATAAACCCCCGATCTATCAATCCAGGGTCATAAAAAGTACCAGTAACCAATAAAGATCAGAGTAAAGGTGGTCTGAAGATTAAAGGGTGACAATAGCTCAAAACAAAGATAGAAATTAGCCACAAATACAATATAAAGTATTATTCTATATGATATCCAATAAATTCATCCAATCGGCATTCTTCATATGTACCACGTGACCGTCCAATATATTCCGGTATTGGATCCAAAAAGTCTGTATTTTTTCCATATTGGACAGTTGAGTACAAGTGCACTAAGCAATTGTTTTATAACGATAAAAGCCGTTACCGAGAAAAAGTATCCGAATGTACTATAATTGACTCACACGGGCGCTTGTCTTGAAAATAGCATAGATGCAATTAAAGCATTATAAAATCAAAATTAAAATGAAACAATGAGCTGAAGAAAGGGATATAGAATAAAAAGCTTATTAGACGTTAAAACTGTAATATAAACATGATATATTTGGATTCGCACACAGTTTGAAGTCATATTGGACGAGCCGTTAATATGACGTCAAACTGTGTGCTCGTCCAAATATATCTCCGTATTGTACAGTGAAACGTCTAATAACCTATAATTATACAACTATCAATATCAAAGGTATGGGTGTGTTGGCGTGTGTTAGTTTTCATGAACTATGTAAGGTGTGAGAGATGTATTGAATCAACCATAAGACAAAGCACTATAAAAAGTGAAGTACATGACACTATTTAAATGATGTGATAATTTTATTTTACAATGAGTTTTTTTAACAGTGAATGACAATATTGAAAAGTTATTACATACACGTGAAAAACGAGCTATCTAATATAAGCAACAGTTGAGTATTTGGCATTTATAAAATTACTGCAAGAAATGACTACTACTACCTCGAGAAGACATGGAGGTATTATAAATTGTGTTTAATGAATGACAGACATCTGCCACCTGTGGTTTATGACGCCATGATTTTATTTAGTATTTATCGGCACAGTTTCTGATTATAAAAAGATAATGGGTTTGTGCTCAACACATTGGCAATTTAACCACAGATCTATCAGTAAACAAGATAATTGATAAATCTTTGATTAATCACCGCAATTAAAAATGCTCAACCGAATAGTGTCAGAATTTGTGCAAACAATTGAATAAAAACAAAAACTTTAATCATGAAAATTTATTTCATCTATTGACACTTAAAATGGTATGTATATATTGGCTACTAATTCTGAAAATGTCATCTTATGTTAACGATATTGTTACATCACCGAATATTCAAAAGCGTGAAGGGTTGAAATCAGATACGGTGTTGCTTTGCACTTACAGAAAATTGTCATCACGTTCAGCCTCTCTCTGGAGTTCTGCTAGTCATGGGAATTTGCACTCTTATCAAATTTTGCTTATTGTGATAAGGGTCTAGTATTATTTATCAAGAACCATTCCTGTGTTTATGTTATAGAAATTATATATATATATATGTTTAATTGGTCATTACATTTAATTATATTTGGAGTTCAATTAACATCCAATTAATTGTTGTAATTACTCTTAGTTTTCACATATTAAAATTTGTATCACAAAATTAAGATACTAAACAAATTAGAAGACACAATATACTAAATGCATGGTATATGTTCCCATATTCCTGGGCATAACCTCACCTATGCAAAAATGTGCAACAGTGTGCTTGTGAATACCACACTATTTGTATAAATTACTTAAGGATAATTTTGCAATTAATTTAAAATAATTCCATTCAGTTTGATTTTGTTTGACAGAAAGATAGTTTGATTTTGTTTTTCAGACAGATATTTTAAGATTTATTTTTAGAGCTAAGAGAACAAGGATTAGCACTTAAAGGGACCGTCAACGGCACTTGAAGAAAAAAGAAAAGTTCTAAAATACCGTATTTTTTACAATTGTGAGTTTATATAAATTAAAATATCACAACTGCTACTTTAATAAATATACATTACTTGAAAAAAGTTGTTAAGTTTTCATATTTTCAGTTTATTGGGTAATATATTTTACTGGGTACAGGTACCAGGTAACTACCAGTTAACCATAAATAACACAAGTACCTTACATGTCCTTATTGACGCGCACTGCGCATGTTTCTTCAAGACCACTGCGCGTTAAATTCGAACCACTATTACCTATTCCTCAAATTTGAACAGTGTAACATTTTCATTACCTGCCCCTCACAACATTGTTTAATTCAATCGTATGACCATCTACATCACAATGTCCAATTTAACACAAATCGGCTGTGGATCCAATTTTATTTTTCATTGACTTAAATATTTCCCCATTAAGTGAGGTCACGCTCACCATAAAATTCAGTTTGACCCGGAATTTCTCACCTTCACTGTGTCTAGTTGATAAGTATTTATAGTGTGACAAACAAAACACCCGAAGGCTAAATACCATACAGTTAGCGTTATCGGTGTAAAGCCCATGTGCCACCCATGACAAGGTCCTTTCACTGCTGCCTAGCGCCAGAGTTACATGCAGTCGTCAAGGAATATACATCAACAAAATATATAATCAACTAGAAATGGTGTGGCAGAGGCCGACGCGTATCCCCACGCCGCATTTTTGACACAGGGGCGCCCCAGGGTTGGTAATGGGGCCATGCATAGTTGAGATTTACCAATTGTCATAAGAGATGTTCAGTATAAATTTGAAGTAATTCAATGTACAAATGAAGAAGTTAATGTAAAATAACCTAAAAAATGAGTGAAAATCTAGACTATACCCTAATTTCTCCTCCTCATCCTGCTCTCCTAACAAATCTAATAATGAATCAACTTCACGTAGTCAATTATGTACATGTCATCCTAATTGGAATGACTTATGAGATGACTGAACATGCTCTCTTATAGCCAATCTTCTTGCTTCTGTTTTGGAAAAGTTATGTTTTGAGGTTAAATGGTTGACTAAATAGTAGCGTCTCAGAAATTTTCTATCGCAATCTTGTACACAACAATGAATATGTTGAATTTCATGTCTGTCTTTGATGTGCCTGTTCAAAGTCCATCTTGCTTTAAATTGTTTCACACATTTTTCCCCCTTGAACACTTTGACAGATTTTCAGTAATGAGTCTAAAATTGTAATTGCACAAATTGAAAGTTTCAGCCCTTTTATAGATTCTTGAGGCTATATTCCATGAGTTTTTCATGTTTTTTATGCTTGACTACATTATATCTCTTCTCTCATATACAGGTGTCCCTTCTTTGCGCCAATATTTTATAATCCTATTAGATTGAGCTAAACCATTTCACAGATGAGTTAACACAAACAATTGAATACTAAATACATCTCTGCGCCACTACTGTTTAACTCTGTGTGTGTTTCAGAGTTTATTTGCAGGTCCTACTGGCCTCTTCACGAGGTTACTGTAGCCCGACCTGCCCCTGTGACCTCTCAGGGGAAAAAGATTAATTTTAGAGCCAAAGTAGGTCAAATTTACCCCGGCTTCCCGGGTATTCGCCAAATACTTTAATTTTTAAGAGAGTTCCGTGCACGTTGGCCAATGAGACCTTAATGTGCTATCTACCTTAAGGTGGTGATGAGGTGCGGATCCCGCCCAGTGTTTAACTCTATGCCCCACTTTGATTTATTTATTTTTTTATATCATTTGGCAGGTTATTTACTCACCTCCCTTTAAAGCTTATTACTTCCCTTCGATTTGTTTTTTTTACCTTTGACCTTGAAGGATGACCTTGACCTTAACCTTTAACCACTCAAAATGTGCAGCTCCATGAGATACACATGCATGCCAAATATCAAGTTGCTATCATCAATATTGCAAAAGTTATGGCCAATGCGCCATACCGGGGGGCATAAAAATAAGTGAAAATCCCTGCCCCAACACCCATTACTTTTGACCCAGGGGTCAGCTCAAAATTCGTCACTGTCACCGTCGCACATATGCTCATAGCTACCATGTATGTAAGTTTCAAGGTTCTAGTGCTAATAGTGTAGGAGGAGCAGGTGGCCAGGACGGACGGACGGACAGACGCACATCAATACAATATCCCCACTTTTTCTCCGTAAAACGTGGGGATAATAATGAACAATGTAAATGGTAATGGCTTAACAGAAACAGCTTACTTGCTCCGTTTTGCTTTAAAATGAAATGCATAATTATCGTACGCGATCACCATCTTCAAGTTTTTATACTACGCACTTAAACAGTTCAGACTATGATAGCGCTGGTCATTAGACCAATATCATTTGTTTGTCTGCAATGAAAGAAGAAATAAAACAAGTCTATATCTCTTTGATTTATCACTCACCTGTGCTGACGAAAATAATTATTATTATCCCCACGTTTTTGGGAGAAAAAGTGGGGATATTGTGGTGATGTGCGTCTCTCCGTCCGTCCGGCCACCTGCTCCTCCTACACTATTAGCACTAGAACCTTGAAACTTACATACATGGTAGCTATGAGCATATGTGCGACGGTGACAGTGACGGAATTTTGATCTGACCCCTGGGTCAAAAGTTATGGGGGGCGGGGCGGGGCCGGGTCAGAGATTTTCACTCATTTTTTTATGTTATTTTATATTAACTTCTTCATTTCTGCACCGATTTACTTCAAATTGATACTGAGCCTCTCTGATGACAATACGGTCAATCTCAACTATGCATGGCCCCATTACCAACCCTGGGGCGCCCCAGCCACATAGGCCAGGCCCACCAAAAATTGCCTTTTACTACAATTTCTTCATTTCTACACCGATTCCTTTCAAATTGATACTGAACCTCTCTTATGATAATACGGCAGTCAATCTCAGCTATGCATGGCCCCATTACCAACCCTAAGGCACCCCGCCCACATAGGCCACGCCCACATAGGCCACGCCCACCCAAAATTGCCTTTTACTATAATTTCTTCATTTCTACACCGATTCACTTCAAATTGATACTGAACCTCTCTTATGACAATACCATCAATCACAGCTATGCATGGCCCAATTACCAACCCTGGGGCGCCCCGCCAACATAGGCCACGCCCACCCAAAATTGCCTTGTACTACAATTTCTTCATTTCTACACCGATTCACTTCAAATTGATTCTGAACCTCTCTTATGACAATGCAGTTAATCTCAACTATGCATGGCCCCATTACCAACCCTGGGGCGCCCCGCCCACATAGGCCACGCCCACCCAAAATTGTCTATTACTATAATTTCTTCATTTCTACACCGATTCACTTCAAATTGATACTGAACCTCTTTAATGACAATACAGTCAATCTCAACTATGCATGGCACCATTACCAACCCTGTGGCGCCCCGCCAACATAGGCCACGCCCACCCAAAATTGCCTTTTACTATAATTTCTTCACTTCTACACCGATTTACTTCAAATTGATACAGAACATCTCTTACGACAATATGGTCAATCTCAACTATCTATGGCCCCATTACCAACCCTGGGGCGCCCCGCCCATAATAGGCCACACCCACCCAAAATTGCCTTTAACTATAATTTCTTCATTTCTACACCGATTCACTTTTAATTGATAATGAACTTCTCTTATGACAAGAGGGTCAAAGGGTTAAGGCAAATTATGCAAATGTTATGGTCCGCTGACTTCTTGTAATCATCTGCAACCTTTTATGGCAATCATTGGCTTGTAAAACACAGGTGTGACATGTCACCAAACTAAGGCAAGTTGATTTACTTTTTGTATAAAATGCATCTGTCCGAAAATAAGTCATCAAAATTTTGTGAAAATTTAGTCACACAAAAATAACAAATAATGCTTATATAACAGGGTCTGATAACTTGCATAATTATGGTAGATGCAGTGTACATCACTGTATATATTATATCAGTGTATAAATATAACTAAATATTCAGTCTTCATGTACAATTGCATCTGGCGTGGATATTGCAATAGAATCTTTAATATTATCAATAAATACTCTTCTAAGTAATTTTCATGTTAGCTCAATATTCAAGAATGTTTATATCGTGTTGATCATTATCATTATCTGTTGTACATAATTGTTAAGGAAAACAACGATCAACATTGATGTTTTATTTCAGTCATGTGCTTTGTTTTAATCCATGTACTGGGTAATTTTTAACTCTTTCAGTGCTGGAACCGAATTTTGAAGGCCTTTGCAAACAGTTTGGATCCAGATGAGAAGCCACAGAACGTGGCGTCTCATCAGGATCCAAACTGTTTGCTATTCTGATAGTATTCTTTGAAAAAAGTCGAAGAAAATGCTAATTTTAGAAATTCAGCAGACAACATTTTAGCAGACGACAAATTTCCCAGCATGCAAAGAGTTAAGCAGGGCCCAAGTGACAGCTTCATGTACAAACATGAGGTCACATTTCCTTACCATAGATGTTCCAGTATTCGGGAAAATGGCAAGTGCAAGCTTTTTTTTAAATAATAGTCTTTAAATGAATTCTATTTTAGTGCATTTAAAAAGCTACAAAATTTCTTTCTATTCCTACTTAAATTTAATTAAATGAAGTTTGTTAAATAAGTGTGTCGAAAAGAGCTTAGCATTCCATTATTGGCAATGTGACTGTATTTGTAGCCATTTTTGCCTAGATGTTATATTCATCTTAAAAAAGAAACCAATAAAATAAGAGCCAATATATGTCATTAAACTTATATATTTTTAGATAGAATTATTACACACCATTTCTTTTAGAATCAAGAGATGTGTTTGTCAGAAACACAATGCCCCCTGCGCCGCTTTGAAGCCATATACTTGACCTTTGACAAGGATGACCTTGACCTTTCACCACTCAAAATGTGCAGCTCCATGAGATACACATGCATGCCAAATATCAAGTTGCTATCTTCAATATTGCAAAATTTATGGGCAATGTCAAAGTTTTCGGACGGGCGGACAGACTGACTGACTGACGGACAGACAGACAGACGGATGGACTGACAGTTCAACTGCTATATGCCACCCTACCGGGGGCATAAAAAAGTTCAGTTAAAAGGCAACTTTTCACTACATTTCTTCAGGAAGTTCTGACATGTTTTGTATTTACTGTCAACACTGTCACTTTACTCAACAATAATTAATTGACCAGTATGACTTTAAAACTGGTTAAATAACTTACGATTAGCAAAGAAATTATTAAAATCTTCTAGACTGCCGCTGAAAATTGGCATGGAGGCATGCCCCGGATTGGTTGTCGAGGAAGCCTCATTATACTCTACATCTTCTCCACTAGCAGATTTTGGAGGGAACAGCACGGAGCTATAAATACCCTGCCAGTGATCAGACGTGGCCTCAACCTGGGGTACTAGTGCCAAGTCAGGATTGCAGAAAGGGAAACTTGCTCGGCGTGAGGCCGTCAAACATGTCTGGGACTGGGCTGGCCCTTCGGTTACTTTATACCAAGTCTTTGAACACTCCATACCACCTTTTTTTTTTTACTTCTAACGCATTATACTATCTATGTTAAATGACCACAAGCTTAAAAAGCATATGTCAATAAAAAAAACACTTCTGTTCTGAGCTGTTTGTCTGTGCATCCAGTGAGTTCTTCAAGCTCACTTTGAGACAAATGCAAGCATGAATATTATTAGCTTGCCGTCAGTAGGTTATAAAGCTGGGTGCTGTAATTAGAAAAGATGCAACCATATAGGCCTGAGAAATGTGGACGCAGTATTTTCTGTCCTCTTGAATATAATTTTATGATGACTGAAATACCAAACATTTGAGTCATCAACAAAAGTTGTACTTCAATCATTATTTCTGAAGAGAACAACTGTATTTGTGTGAGCAATTTTTTTTGTTGAACATGTAAATTTTGTACAACGGACGTTTCGGTATTAAAAACATTTGCTTTAAACAAAAATGGAGTCTTTAAAATTTGAACTGTTTCTCCATTGAGTAATAATTACATTTTCCATTTGCTACTGTTGAAACTTAAGTTCTCATTTCACACTTCCTTCTGCTACAGGTTGGAACTCAAGTTCTCATTTCACACTTCCTTTGCCACTACAGTTCAAAAGTCTTTATTCAAATTCGTTAAATCCAATGTCTAACTTGATAATGTACTTTCTTGCATGGAATATTATATCAGTATTACATTTAATATATAAGTTTAAATCCACACAAATTAAATAACATCCCAAAATGAAATAAAAAACACAGATCAACATACACTCAACATTTACGAAATATTTCTGAGCCAGTACCAAGACTACTATGGGCATAAAGAGATGATCTCATAGTATACAAACTGCACTCAATAACTTATACTGCCATGAAATATTTGGCCATTTTTTGTACCAAGTGAACTCTGGACAAAGTCCCTCTGGCTATTCAGTGACTGTCAAATAAGTGTGACCATTAATAGTGCATTTAGGTCTGTCAGTGTATTGGTTTATAGACAGTTGCAACACAGTTAAGTCCTGTTATCCTGCCCTAGGGCATTTGCTGTACTTGAAATAGAATTGCAACTGGTGGGGTAATAAACTGGTGAATCAAAGGGTGATTTTATCTTAATTATTTCATAATTTTGAGCCTGGTTAGGTGCAAATTGCTGTTGATTTCCATGTAATTTCAATTTGACAGACATTACAAAAATTGACTTAAAAAGACTATTATTACATGTCATTTATTGGGTGAACGACACATCATACTTACAAAATTAAAGCGCTGTTTTCAATAAAAAAAATATAAAATTGTGTTATAAAATAATACGTTATTCAATACATTATTAATCTGACATAATTTTTGGGGAAATGACCGCATTAAAGTAGAGATAGCTTGCATTAAGTGAAAGTCCTCAAATTGGAAAGTTATTTTGAAACTCTACTTGCCCTTCTTGAAGATAGATTGTCAAAATTTTTAATTAATTTATTGATGCATAACAAACACATGCATTACAAGATTCAGTTAAGCAAAAGATTGATTGTATAATATCAAACCATAATTTATTCAATAAGTTTAAGTAGTAAATGAAAAACATTGTTACAAATCAAATTAAAAATACTGTTTTGTTTATCTGATCATCTGTTCTGATAATTATGTAAAATAAGTTACACCTTGAAATTTAAATGAAAATACTTCATAAAAAATACTTTTACAATCTTCAAAGATTCTGCATAGAAAAGCTTTTCCATATTGTTTTGATCATGAAGATACAGTGTTACATGAGCCACTGTCACTATGTTATTATAGTTCATAATGACATTTTAATTCTGCATTATATTGACATTTTATTCTGCATTCGAATGATATTTGTATTCTGCAACCAGTAATTTCTGTACGAGGTTTGAAAAAGTTATTCATGGGATTCTATATTTTATGCATGCATATTAAAACTATTTGCTTTCTGATTTTTGGACAATTATTTAAAATCTTATATTTTTAAAACAATGACAAACAGAATGCAGTTTGATTGGCAACTAACCAATCCTTAACAATTGAAAAACTTAACCAGTTTTAAAATAATTTTTACTTTTTGATATTTACGATCTGTCTTGCCAAGATAGCTTACCATTGGAATTATTGGATCCAGTGGACTTGCATGCATGTGCCTAAAGCTTCATTCCAGATTAGCCTGTGTATTTAGCACAGGCCGATGTGGGACAATACTTTCTGTTCAGGTTTTATGCTGTTTGCTGCTCATCAGTAACTAAGGTTTGGAAATGAAGCCTTTTAAACTTTAAATTAAATGTAACTTTCGGAGCGATTACAAATGCGTCAAAATACGTATTTAAGTGGTAAAGGGTAAAGAGCATGGCCTTCATTGACAACAATTTACTGCACTTTGCTGTAGTGCAAGATTGATATTGTACACATTTAATACCTATGAAATATATTGTTTTCTGTAATTATCTCTGGATATTGAGCTGCTTTAGCGTCTGACAGTATCTAGCATCACCAAAATGGATACTTGGTGAACTCTTTAAAATAAAGAGTTACTGTATGGTCATTCAGGATTTAATCAGGGAATATAACAGTGTTGTTTTTTTCTTTCAAGTTAAGGGCCGATATACGGCCCCATTTCCAAAGGAAAAAGTATATTTTCCAAATGATACGCGAAATTCACAAGAAATATATACATGTACTGTCCTAAAAAAATAAAAACAATAATTTGGTATCTTGTTTAATCTATTTTACCTTACCACATCTAGCATATGACATCTGGCTATTGCTATATCACCCCCGGAAACCGATATATATCCTGTGAAAAGTTGGATGTGCTAGGAAAAGTTGCCGATAGATTTTGCTGAATTTCGGTAGGGTAAGTAAATCAAGGTCTATAATTGTTTAAAGGCATTTTTGAATTAAAATATAGTTTGGTATATGCAAAGGAGGTATTACCATGTATGTTACTAAAATCCTGGTTACTATTATTCAGGATTAATTGAAATATAGCTATTTAAAGTCGACGATGCAGGGATTTGTCCCATATTTAGCACTTAATTTACAAATTTCTTCAAAGGTATGCCAGTGAAAAAGTTTTTGCACCAACAATTGCACCAAACTGCACCAGGTCATATCATTTTAACATCTACATATTGAATGTAAAGTCAAATTTTTCCATCGATACAATTTTTTTTAAGAAACCCTGGCGGATATGTTACTCGGGAACATTGGTTGATATAATGGTCGGGTCAAAATTTGTGTGCGTATGGAAAAGCCTTGTCCATATACAAATGCATACAAAATATGAAGGTTATATCTCAAGGGACATAGAAGTTATGAGCATTTTTCAAAACCTAAACGCAGATTTTGAAACCTAAACGCAGACCTTTAGTTCAAGGTCAAGGTCACAGGGGTCAAAATTTTTGTGCATATGGAAAGGCCTTATCCATATACACATGCATACCAAATATGAAGGTTATATCTTAAGGGACAAAGAAGTTATGAGCATTTTTCGAAACCTAATCACAGATTTCGAAACCTAAACGTGGACCCTAAGTTCAACCTCAAGGTCACTGGGGTCAAAAAATAAAAAAAAACATCAGGAATAATGAAATGTACATTAAGATGTAAATTTAAGAGTTTGATACCTACTTAAATTGAAAGAACATGGCATGCATTACCTGTTTTTATTTTTGGTTTGACATCATTTGGTTTTGACGAGGTAGATTCTAAAACTGGCTTGGGTATTGAAACTGGTATGACCATATGACTGGCACTGGACATGGGAGTTATCTCTGTCAGGTCCGCGCATGACGTCGTGCTTGTACACCCACCATAGTTGTCAGAGAGTACTGACATTCTGCCAGGTGTGATCGCATCAGCTGTCAGTTTTTGAACAAAATCCGGTAGGTTATCCATTGACATGCCGAAAAAGTCGGTTAAACCATACATATCCCCCATCTTTCACACCCTGCTAGTGAAATTGACGCCCGATGAAAAACGAAAATTCACAATAACTTTGATCATTACTAACATGGTTTTATCCGAACATTGTGCAACTTGTAATAACACATTTCTGCTTTGAAAAGAACTATATTATACTATAGTGAGCATAACAGTGCATTCTCACGCATTTCCAATAAATGATTGCGTCTCTTTTTTATAATGCACATCTTGATTAACGCGTTTTATGACTCTTTAAAATACTCCATTTACACTCAATGTTTTCAGTGATTAACCGTAACCCAAATAGCTGTGTTGTACACGATCGATTCCTTAATATAAAACTTGATACGAAAGAAATGCGAACGATCTATCATCTAGATGTGTTTAACAGAGTTTTAAATATTTCGAATGTCTGTGCTGCGGCACTCCATACGTATAAATGCTTTGTACACGACAGAAAACACTTAAACGCCTGTTACACATAATGTGAAATAATTTCATTCCATAATTGAATACGTAAGGTACATTACGATTACCAGGTCAGTGACATTGCTTGTGAAACATGTACGCGTAATTCACATTATGTCGTCTTTCCTCTACCATTTAGCCAGGCGTAGTTGTGTCCCTTGATTGGAAAATTACCAAAAATTACTTGGAAATCTTGATCATCATGAAGCATTCGCCTTTGGTACTAACTGCAAGAGTTGAAAAATTGCAGCTTTGTTTACATACAAATGCGTAAAATGTATAGTTTTGTTATTGATGCAGTCAGTCTTGTCAAAATAATGAACTTAGAAGAAAATAAATACTAGAAAGACTAATTTATAAAAGAAGTTTTTACCAAAAATGAAGTCTGCTACAGCAATTATTACAACATTAATGAAATCTGATGCTAATATAAAGCAATTTATTAAACCTCAAGTGACTTTCCTATATAACATTTCCATCTATGCATAATTTACATATTCAATGTCATTGGAAGTAATAGATACTCTTGATAATGCTATACTTTTTATAATACCACACACTTGCCTAAAAGTAACGAAAAAGGTTTTAACAAAATTCTGTTTAAGCTAACAATTAATTGCTGCTTATTAATATATATATATAAATCAATTCTGATGATCACTTGATGCATATAAACTATGCATATGTGAATTATTTTTTTATTTAAGAAAACCAAGCATCAATTTGATAGGGAAGTTCTTAAAGGACTATATGTTGTTAAATTTGTGATGTAAAATTCTTTTTCAAAGAACATCAACCGGCTATGTATAATAAGTTTGATAATTGCTAGATATCTTATCCAATATGATGGACTGTGAACGTTATTATCACTTTAAATACCACTTTCTTCATCAAGACAAAACAACAAAGTGTTAATTTGATAAATTAATTTAAATCACATAAGCTTTAAATAAATAACACAGAACTGAATCACATAAAGTAATACCCACCACATCAACCACATAACAACAAACCAGCACACTTATTTAAGCATCTATGATGCAAACAGATACATCATGCATTTGTTATAATTGAAAAATAAACACCAATAATATAAGCTTATTTAAATAAGATGCTTTCTAAGAAGAGTTGGAAACTTATTCATGACAATTAATTGCAATGATAAGTTATTAAATACTACAAATTGTATTAAGGTGATAGGAAAAATACAGTCAGTGCAACATTTTCCTGCATTTCCTAAGCATATACCATAATGTGATTGTTAAAATTTACAGGGACAAGTCTATGAACTTAAGAAAAACTGGCTTATATAATGCTGACTACTTGCCATTGTTGGGTATAGGGATCTTGAAAGTATTTTAAATGTATATTTGGGTCATGCTCATCCCAGCTTATCAGTGACGACACTTTTTGCTTTTCTGATATTTTCTCTTTAAAGAAAGTCTCTTCTTAGGAAAAAATCCAGTTTAGGCGGAAAGTGTTGTCCCTGATAAGCCTATGTCTACTCACAGAGCATGACTCATTTTGATTTTAACAATTAGATTAGTAAGATTCAAAATTGTCTGCAATCATGTAGAATTGTCCCCTGTAGACAAATCAACCTAATCAAATAGTTGCTCAATTGTCAACAATTATATGTCTTAATATTGATAATATAGTGAGATAAATGTAATTTCTTATTTTTGTGTTAGCCAATACAAATTGATAATTACTCTAATGTGCTTTTACACAATTGACAATATGTTTAACCTTCAGCATATCAATATTTTAAATCCCCATCTTTATAAGAATTCCCTATTAACCAGATTGTTCACATGGTCCAGGGAATTTCAATTTAAGAAGGGTTCCACTGAAAAAATAAGCATGTGTTACAGAATAAGCAGAATATATATGATAAATTAAATTAAATGTCCATTGCATCTACATTCAAGTTACAAGTCAACATTAAAATAATGTAGTCTTTTGTTTGATTTTTATGTGCACCAAACATCAACACTTATCACATCAAACAAATTACCATAATTTTTTTTAATTAAACCATCTGGCTCTTACACATCAAACATGTTGATGTTTAATTCAACAGGTACTAGGTTAGCGCATTCACTTTCAGTGATCCATTTTCATATTTGATAATACATTCTGAAAAATATATATTGTGAAAACAGATTAAAAGTTTTCTAGTTTTATGATATCAACGTCTTAAATATACTTAAATGGTGTTTTAAATGAAATATTGAGTTAAAAGGTTAAGTCTGTTCATCTAAAGATATTTGACATTTCATACTAATATTCGAATACACAGAAAATGTAACATTTTTATTATATATATTTTTTTTTTAAATAAAATTGAAGGTACACCAAGGGTTTATTTGATTCCACTGTATCTTTCATCAATGTTTGATTAACATTAACACATTATTTTGCACGCTTTTTTCCTCCTCCCCATCCAACGTCCTGGTTCACTTTTGGGTTCCTGAACGACATGCGCTCCTTCACATGTGGAACGGGGGCTGAGGACGGCTGTATGGGAGGCAACTTACTGGACCCTGTACCTGAAAACAGACAGTTATGTTATAAATTAAAGCCTTGTTCTGGGGAAACTGGGCTGAATGCATTTACATAACTGTCATCCCGGATTAGCCTGTGCAGTCTGCACAGACTACACAGGGCCAACACTTTCTGTTTGGACCAGATTATTCATTTAGAACAGATGTCTTTAAAACAAAAAATTCAATAATAGCCAACTGCAGTGTCATCCCTGATTAGCCTGTGCAGATGCACATGCATAAAGCCCAGTTTTCCCTAAACCAGACTTATTTTATTTCATTCCATATGGTGAATTAGTGGTGATTACCGGTGATGAAAACTTGACTATATTACTTAAGCTGGACTTAATAATACAGTTTTATCATATCTTTCTGGTATGGAGCCTATTTTCAAAGTTTTTATGAACTTAACCACTTTTACAAAAGGTGAATATACCTAATCACCTGTGTACAATTTCACAAATTAAAAAGGAAAAAAAAAAGATTAAAACATCATAAAAATGAGCAACATCAATACAATTTTTAAAATGATTTCTTACACTGCCAATCATAAAATAATATTACAATATTATTCACATTCCTCTGCAATACTTTTTCAAAAAAGGACTTTTTTTGGACATGTACATTTGTGGATTTCCAATTTTGAAAAAACAGGATTTGGTTGCTGATTTTTCGAAAAAAATTCTTATTTGTAGAACAGTTTACAGAAGATTAACAAAAATTTTCCTACAAATAATAATGACTTACAGTAATCCAATCTTACTTTGCAATGGTAAGCAATCTTGAAAGTGTGTTTACTCCACTGTTGAAGATCAGTGTTAAGGAACCATGTTTAAAACTTTCTAGCTCAGTAGCAAAGTTTAAATGGCTATATCTACCAGCAAAAACCAGAACAGCCTGCAAGTAAATCGCAGTCTGTTCAGGTTCTATGCTGTTTGCTGTTCATCTGTACCAAAATTTTGGAATTGAAGTCTTTCAAACTTGAATCTTGCAACAAGGTCTTAAATTTAATGTCATTTTCTAAAAGACTTTAAAGGAGTCAAAATGCGTATCTGAGTAACAAGTTAACTGAGAACTGCATGATGGGTAGAACTGCATGATGGGTAGAACTGCATGATGGGTAGAAATGCATGATGGGTAGAGCTGCATGATGCGTAGAACTGCATGATGGGTAGAACTGCATGATGGGTAGAGCTGCATGATGGGTAGAACTGCATGATGGGTAGAGGGACAAACCACGTACCAGAGCCGGCGGAGAGGCGTCTCTGTTTCTTCCCTGCAGTACTTGCGCTGTCCACTGACTGGAGCTCCAGGGACATAGGGCTGCTCTGGAGAGAGAAATTAAGAAAATTAGTATTCCCACAGGGTTAAATGCATGTGCGTAAAAACATGTCCCAGATTCGCCTATGCAGTCTAACCAGGCTAAACACTTTCCCTATGATATATTTGTTTTAAGAAAGTCTCTTTTTAACCAAATATCCAGTAGGCAGAATGTGAAAACCCTGATAAGTTTGTGCAGACTACACAAGAAAGTTTGGGAAAGCACATGCATTAAGCCGCACTTTCCTAGAGCAAACTAAAATATAAGCATTCCATCCATCAGTTGTTTCAGTTAGCGGATAGTTTACAAGTGTCACACTAGAGATGCTATGACGACCAATATAAAACTGTTATGCTGTTTAAAATCTTGTTATTTGTGATGCCAGTTTGCGTGAATTTGCATAAAATCACACATAATATGTATGGCAGAACATTCAAATTGATTAAAAAAAATCACGTTAGTTAATACTATTTTAACATGTTTAATAGATTAAAACAGTTTCAACACTTAAGAACATGAATTAAGACTTTATAACATTTAGTCACTGTAATTGATCATTTCTATGTATAAATAGATACATTTTACAAACATAACATAGAATGTCATGAAATAATTGACAAAAAAAGCTGACAATTTTTATATTTAAATTATTACCACCAACTGCACTCTTTTTCCACTCATAAGCTCTGGAAAGTTATGGTCAGTAGGCAAATACTTGGGGCCTTCAGAAAACCTGAAAAGATGAGCATCCCCAAAGGTATAAGACATCATTTGATGAAAAAATGTATTTAAGCCTGGCTCTAGAAAAAAGGTTTAATGCAAGTGTATTAAGTGTTGTCTCAGGGACAACTCTTTCTGCTTTTATGTTTTTGTTTTGTTGTTTACAGAAACGCACTTCTTAGAAATTATCTAGTTCAGGCAGAAAGAGAGGTCCCTAATTAGCCTGTGTAGACTGCACAGACTAAACTTGGACGACACTTTACGCATTTTCATTAAGCCCCATTTTTCCAGAACGAGTCACATTCAAATTTTCATCTATATAACTGACCAGCTGATGAACATACATAAAATCTTTCTCTTTTTCCAAAAAATGTTTTTTTAAGAATTTGAAGTCAATAAACATAATTATTCAGCCATGTGCTTTTATTTACCACTGAATTATGATTACATTTTCCAATTTTCATATAAATGCTGCATTCTAATAAAATTATCCGGCCACATTGCCTGTTTTTCCTACATTGTTGAAACCATTAGGTATGCAAAATAACTGAAAAGAAATTTTTTACAGCACTTCTTTTTCGTAAACAAGTGACCAAATGATGTCATTGTTTTGCTTGAATCTTAATATCATTGACTCAAATTTGTCAATTGAATCATTATTTTGCTTGAACATTTACAATATGATGTGCATCAGAGATGAAATTCATTTGCAAGGAATATCATAATTACGCCAAACGTTAACAATACGCTGTTCAACAAAGATTAAATTCTTCTCTTATTGCTATGCAATATTAAACACTTGCCAGTAAAGTTAATGAACTACTCTGAAACAATGCAGAATTCCCCCATACCCCTGATTGATGACGGAATCTGAGGTGGGTAGATCTCCGACCTGCGTGTGAAGCCACTCAAATGTGCGTGAGGCTCGCACATGAACCTCCTGATGTCTCTCTTGCTGTTGACGATTGATCTCATTCTGGCGGGCTGCAGTGAGACATTCCAATACAGTTATGGATGAAATTAATAAGCCTTGGTCTAGGAAAACTAGGCTTAATGCATGTGTGTAGTGTCATCCCAGATTAGCCTGTGAAGTATGCACAGGCTAATCTGGGATTACACTAACTGCCTAAACTTGATTTTATATTAAAATAGAATTCCTCCTAATCAAATTTATCATAAAAGCAGAAGCATCCTCTCTGATTAGCCTGTGGGGACTCAAATGGCTCATCAGAGATTACTTTACACACATGCATTAAGCCCAGTTTTCCCATACTTTATACAGATGCATTAAGCCCAGTTTTCCCATACTTTACACACATGCATTAAGCCCAGTTTTCCCATACTTTACACACGTGCATAAGGCCCAGTTTTCCCATACTTAAAACACATGCATTAAGCCCAGTTTTCCCATACTTAACACACATGCATTAAGCCCAGTTTTCCCATACTTTACACACATGCATAAGGCCCAGTTTTCCCATACTTTACACACATGCATAAGGCCCAGTTTTCCCATACTTTACACACATGCATAAGGCCCAGTTTTCCCATACTTAACACACATGCATAAGGCCCAGTTTTCCCATACTTTACACACATGCATAAGGCCCAGTTTTCCCATACTTTACACACATGCATAAGGCCCAGTTTTCCCATACTTTACACACATGCATAAGGCCCAGTTTTCCCATACTTTACACACATGCATAAGGCCCAGTTTTCCCATACTTTACACACATGCATAAGGCCCAGTTTTCCCATACTTTACACACATGCATAAGGCCCAGTTTTCCCATACTTTACACACATGCATAAGGCCCAGTTTTCCCATACTTTACACACATGCATAAGGCCCAGTTTTCCCATACTTTACACACATGCATAAGGCCCAGTTTTCCCATACTTTACACACATGCATTAAGCCCAGTTTTCCCATACTTAACACACATGCATTAAGCCCAGTTTTCCCATACTTTACACACATGCATAAGGCCCAGTTTTCCCATACTTAACACACATGCATAAGGCCCAGTTTTCCCATACTTTACACACATACATAAGGCCCAGTTTTCCCATACTTAACACACATGCATAAGACCCAGTTTTCCCATATTTTACACACATGCATAAGGCCCAGTTTTCCCATACTTTACACACATGCATAAGGCCCAGTTTTTCCCATACTTTACACACATGGCATAAGGCCCAGTTTTCCCATACTTTACACACATGCATAAGGCCCAGTTTTCCCATACTTTACACACATGCATAAGGCCCAGTTTTCCCATACTTTACACACATGCATAAGGCCCAGTTTTCCCATACTTTACACACATGCATAAGGCCCAGTTTTCCCATACTTTACACACATGCATTAAGCCCAGTTTTCCCATACTTTACACACATGCATTAAGCCCAGTTTTCCCAGAAGGAGGCTCAACAAATGTTAAATTTTGATAATTTAATTTGTTTTTAATGTATCTGATTTAAATTAATAATAACTTGTTTTTAATATGTAAGTTTACACTGATTAATTTTTGAGCCTGATTGTACAGAAGAGCTAAAACATCAATCAACACTCTCAAGTACATTTTCTGGGTAGAATCAGTGCTTATAACACTGTAACTAAGCTAAGTAGGGATTGAACCTCTGTCCCTCTGATATTTGGGTGGACAAAATATCCACTTAGCCAGTGTGAGTCAGTGCCATTAAGGAAATAAATAAGTAAATACTATCATTTTCTTTGTTCACATTTAATATTGAAAATGATCTACTGTAAATGCAGTATATTTTGCTGAATTACCCAAATAGTTCACTCTCATGGAGATTTTAGAAATGAAAAGAAACCCATTAATTGTATTGCTTATATTAGTTCCATTAAACCCTTTCCCACTTAGAGGTGAAGTGACAATGGCTATGTGCAAACAGCATAAAACCAGAACAGCCTGCAAGTAACTTGCAGTCTGTTCAGGTTTTATGCTGTTTGCTGCTCATCAGTATCTAAGGGTTGGAGATGAAGCCTTAAAAACTTGAATCTAGTAACAAAGGTCTTTAATTAAATTCAACTTTCTAAGGACTACAAATGCGTAAAAATATGTATCTAAGGGGTAAAGGGTTAAAAAGCTCAAGACCTACCCTGGAAATATTCCTTTCTTGGAAGGGTCTTCCTCTGAGGAATGGTGTGTGTTGGTGGGTGGGTGACCTCCTCCAGTTTGCGAAATAAGGCTAGACGCTGCTTTGGATCTGAAAATCAAGCATTCTATGGTCAATAGAAAATCACAATTAAAGAAAACAACAGATCTATGAAGGTTATGATACATTTTTTGCAATAAAAATGGTGTGTTAAGTGGTACATTTTCAATAAAAAACAGACATTTTAGTCCAGGCCCCCCTTCTAATATGGTATCATTCAGGGCCTGTTATTATCTCTTTGAAAAAGTTCAGATGTGGCTTCAGTGCCTAAGTGGTTCAATCACCAATGTCTTCTTTTATTTGAGCCACTTAATGCAAAAACAGGTTTAATGATGTTAGCAGCCAGCATAGCCTCAGACCAGCCTGCATACCTGCGCAGTCTGGTCAGTAGCTACCCGGTCATCTATTAAGTCAGGCAATGTATCACAGTCTCATTAACAGCCACCTGCGCAGTCTGGTCAGTAGCTACCCCGGTCATCTATTAAGTCAGGCAATGTTTCACAGTCTCATTAACAGCCACCTGCGCAGTCTGGTCAGTAGCTACCCGGTCATCTATTAAGTCAGGCAATGTTTCACAGTCTCATTAACAGCCACCTGCGCAGTCTGGTCAGTAGCTACCCGGTCATCTATTAAGTCAGGCAATGTTTCACAGTCTCATTAACAGCCACCTGCGCAGTCTGGTCAGTAGCTACCCGGTCATCTATTAAGTCAGGCAATGTTTCACAGTCTCATTAACAGCCACCTGCGCAGTCTGGTCAGTAGCTACCCAGTCATCTATTAAGTCAGGCAATGTTTCACAGTCTCATTAACAGCCACCTGCGCAGTCTGGTCAGTAGCTACCTGGTCATCTATTAAGTCAGGCAATGTTTCACAGTCTGGTCAGTAGCTACCCGGTCATCTATTAAGTCAGGCAATGTTTCACAGTCTCATTAACAGCCACCTGCGCAGTCTGGTCAGTAGCTACCTGGTCATCTATTAAGTCAGGCAATGTTTCACAGTCTCATTAACAGCCACCTGCAGTCTGGTCAGTAGCTACCCGGTCATCTATTAAGTCAGGCAATGTTTCACAGTCTCATTAACAGCCACCTGCGCAGTCTGGTAAGTAGCTACCCGGTCATCTATTAAGTCAGGCAATGTTTCACAGTCTCATTAACAGCCACCTGCGCAGTCTGGTCAGTAGCTACCCGGTCATCTATTAAGTCAGGCAATGTTTCACAGTCTCATTAACAGCCACCTGCACAGTCTGGTCAGTAGCTACCCGGCCATCTATTAAGTCAGGCAATGTTTCACAGTCTCATTAACAGCTACCTGGGCAGTCTGGTCAGTAGCTACCCGGTCATCTATTAAGTCAGGCAATGTTTCACAGTCTGGTCAGTAGCTACCCGGTCATCTATTAAGTCAGGCAATGTTTCACAGTCTGGTCAGTAGCTACCCGGTCATCTATTAAGTCAGGCAATGTTTCACAGTCTCATTAACAGCCACCTGCGCAGTCTGGTCAGTAGCTACCCGGTCATCTATTAAGTCAGGCAATGTTTCACAGTCTGGTCAGTAGCTACCCGGTCATCTATTAAGTCAGGCAATGTTTCACAGTCTCATTAACAGCGATCTGCGCAGTCTGGTCAGTAGCTACCCGGTCATCTATTAAGTCAGGCAATGTTTCACAGTCTGGTCAGTAGCTACCCGGTCATCTAATAAGTCAGGCAATGTTTCACAGTCTCATTAACAGCCACCTGCACAGTCTGGTCAGTAGCTACCCGGTCATCTATTAAGTCAGGCAATGTTTCACAGTCTCATTAACAGCCATTGTAGCTTCTGATCAGGCTGTGCAATGCTGATGTTGGTTTAAGACCCATTTTTGCATATCAGGGGCCATTACATATTCAAATATTGTTTGTAAATTAGTATATTTCTTATTTTTTTCAGGCATAGGGTTTAACCAGTTGTATAGACCAGAAAGTCATACAAAGTATGAAACACTGGTTGCTTTACAATTATCTTAGATGGTACTTTCTTCAACAACAAAAAAAGAAAACTAAATACGCTCAAATGCTGTAATACATGAATATTCCAAGAGTGCTCAGCATTAGCATGTCATTTTACGGAATAACCTTTTTGTTCAAGAGACCAAGCCTATACCAAGTTTTCCAATCTTTTTCCTCCGCTCAGCATTGTACTTCATTTTCTTGGCCCGCTGCATCATGAGATGGGCAGTGTTTGAATCCTTGAAACCCCTGCAACATTCATGGCAAAACAGGCGTGTTAATTTCTAGGTCTCGTTTTGTTCCACGGACAAATCATTGGGGTCTCTTTAACAAACAAACCAGGGAAAATCATAAGATTAGGACAATTTGTCTATTTTCAAAACAATGACTCCCTTACATAGCCAATTATTATGCCCCCCTTCGAAGAAGAGGGGGTATATTGCTTTGCTCATGTCGGTCTGTCCGTCGGTCTGTCCGTCCACCAGGTGGTTGTCAGACGATAACTCAAGAACGCTTGGGCCTAGGATCATGAAACTTCATAGGTACATTGATCATGACTCGCAGATAACCCCTATTGATTTTGAGGTCACTAGGTCAAAGGTCAAGGTCACGGTGACCCGAAATAGTAAAATGGTTTCCGAATGATAACTCAAGAACGCTAAGGCCTAGGATCATGAAACTTCATAGGTAGATTGATCATAACTCGCAGATGACCCCTATTGATTTTCAGGTCACTAGGTTAAAGGTCAAGGTCACAGTAACCTGAAATAGTAAAATGGTTTCCGGATGATAACTCAAGAACGCTTAGGCCTAGGATCATGAAACTTGATAGGTAGATTGATCATGACTCGCAGATGACGCCTATTGATTTTTTTAGTTTACATGAACAAAAAAGTTCAAGGAAATTACAGCTGAACTTCACATATAACTTTCATTTGAGGATTTCACATACGACTTTCATATGAGGATTTCACATAAAACTTTCATATAAGGATTTCACATATGACTTTCATATAAAGGTTTCACATATGACTTTCATGTGGGATTTCACATATAATTTTCATACGAGGATTTCACATAAGACTTTCATCTGAGGATTTCACATATAATTTTTATATGAGGATTTCACATATAATTTTCATGAGGATTTCACATATGACTTTCAGATATCCCTACTTCAACATGTAAGAATATTGATTTTTTTTATTATTTACTTGAATACTTATAAGAAACACAAATTGTTTATCAATTCAATGAGCCAAAACCAATTATTTATTCAATCAAATTAAATTGTATTACTTTTGACAAACAAGAGGGCAAAGATGGCCCTAGATGGTTCACCTATGTAGTTTGATGTAGCCAGTTTCAATCTCTGTAATGGACCACATCTATCCAAGGTGTGTGCTGCATGATTCCAGAATTCTTTTTTTAAGTTATTAAGCTTTCTAATTAACAAAGAAGCCCCTAACCCCAATTTTGAACACAGGGGCATATTACAGTATTGAATATTGACCAGTATTGATCCCAGGGGCATGATTTAACCATTTACCACTAAGATACGTATTTTAATGCATTTGTATTCCTTTAGAAAGTTATATTTAATTTAAGACCTTTCTTACTAGATAAAAGATTTAAGGCCTTATTTCTAACCCTTAGATACTGATGAGCAGCAAACAGAATAAAACCTGAACAAACTGCCAGTTACACGCAGGCTGTTCAGGTTTTATGCTGGTTTCAAAAGCCATTATCTATTTGCTTCTTATGGGGAAAGGGTTATGGGATCATCCTAAAGAACCAATATCTTGTGTTACATGCCAAACATCAAAGCTGTTCCATGTAACATGCCTCAAACCTAAACCCTGAACCATGAATTTTCATAGAATACGCTTTTTAATGTTTTCACTATATAGACATAAGGAAAACAAGTAACCAGACTGTGTTCCAATTTCACCCATGATTTGAATAAACTAGGCAAAGGATTGCCATCAATGTTGCATGCAAAATACATAACCTCTGAACCTGCAGTTTCTGGGCAGAAGATTGTTCAAATGTTCACTAAATGCAAAAACAGCCCACAACTAACTCCCGGGGTGGGGCTAATTTGAAGAAACTTAGTAGAGAACCACATATGATGTTACACATTAAATACTAAACCCACGGTCCTTGTTTTTTTACAGTATATTTTTGTATTAGGTATTTACTGTATAAGTCTAAGTAAATAATGTGCCCATATAAGTCCTGTGATCCATTATGTACTGACAGTTTTGACTCAAGGGAAATGAGTTGATTTTACAGGACCACTATATGTTGTTCCCTTATCATTAATCGCTTACCCTTGCCATTTCAGTTAAGATGGTTTTTAAAGTTTTAAATAAAAAAAATATTTATTTTAGGTCTGGTGAACTGTATATACAGAAGAACAGAACGATTGTAACAACTTTAAACAAGAGCTGTCTCCATAAGATGACATATGCCCCCGATAAATGCTTTGATCGAAGTTATGAGCATTTTTCGAAACCTAAACACAGATTTCGAAACCTTAATGCGGACCCTAAGTTCAAGGTCAAGGTCAAAGGGGTCAAAATTTGTGTGCATATGGAAAGGCCTTGTCCATGCATACCAAATATGAAGGTTACATCTGAAGCGATATAGAAGTTATGAGCATTTTTCAAAACCTAAATGCAAAGTGTGACTGACTAGACGGACAGATGGATAGTGCGATTACTATTAAAAATGCTAATTTATGTGTTGTTTAATTCAATTTGCCTAGCGGTTGAAGCGGAGTTATTAATTATTAAAAGCTGATACATAACAGAAAACGTACAACAGATTAAAGGCAGTCCCAAATGCTCACCATGTGTGTAATGTGTGCACAAACTATGCCTGTAGTTAGTTCAACAAGGGTCAACACTTTGAGTTAAACCAATATCGATATGTGTGAAAGGCTTGTTGGGACAAAAAAATCACTCCCCTTTTAATTCAAACAAATACTTCAAGAAAATCATATTTATATAATTTAGTTTCATTTCTATAGCAGCAATATTTTTTTACTAAGGTCCAACACAAAAAAGTGGGACAGACGGACAGAACAGGAGGACGGACAATCAAATCAATCATTTTGTTGCTCCCTTATTAAACGGGGGCATAAATAAAAAATGTTTTCATACATTCTTCCACTTACCATTCATCCGCAAGTTTCTCTTCTTTCCTGGACATGCCTGATCGGACAGTGAGTTCTGTGGACGCAACGCTGGACGGTGGCCGGTGAATCTTTCCTGTATCTGACATTGGCGACTCAGAATTGCGCCATGCTCTGCGGGGGTTGCTCGGCGGGCGTAGTTCACCCAGGGGTAGAGCCGGTATCCGGGTATTTCCCAAGGGCGGTTTTTTTAGCACTGGGTAGCTAGGTGACATTAAATAATGCATTTATAATGTATTTAATTAGTGGTATATTTATATTCCAGTGTTTAGAAGGTAAATACAAATATCACTTCTCTGTAGATAAAAAAAAGGTTGATGACATGAGCAAATTCTTGTATGAAATTACCTGATTTGCATAAAGCTACCTATGCTACCACACTCAACTACAAACCATTTTCACAACCCAATAAACTCGCAATTACAACTCTTCATTTATGATCGAAATACTGTATTTTGTAGCCTCTTTCAAAATGGTGTTATAAAGTCTAATTAACTTACTGATTAGGAACGTCAGGAGTAGCTGGTGGTTTCCATTCCATGTCTACAAGGTCCTACAACCATACAGACATATCTGTGTTAAATATTTACAAGAGATTCAACACACACCATTTTATCAGTCAATTTTAAAGGGCAAAACAGAACAATGTGTAGGAAAAAAGTGACTTTCACATCTCCATGGAATCATGATAGCTTAAAAAATGGGCAGGCTACGCGGAAGCAGTTTATCAGTGTTTAGTTCAGATACCTATATCAGTAATTGACCAAAACTCCACTCGAGTCAAAGATTGGGGCTCAATTGCCACATAAATTAACCTATTTAATAACAAATCCAATTGAACTTACGCAAGCTTTTGCGCCGCGCCTTACATTTTTTGCATAACAGTACATGTACAAGGTTTTTCTTTTTTTTGACCTAGTTTTTGACCCGGCACAACCCAGTTTCGAACTCGGCCGAGATTTCATTAGAACAAAGCTTCTGACCAAGTGTCATGAAGAAGGGACAGGAAATGTGGCCTCTAGAGTGTTTACGAGCAAATATTAACGGACGGACGGACATACGACGGACAAAGACTGGTCACAAAAGCTCACCTGTGCAATCAGGTAGGCTAAAAAACAACACCAGGTTAAATGAAAGTTATGTATGATAGGCAAGAACACTAAAATCTTCAATAAACCTGATCAATGTCCATGAATTTATCGAGATCAAACTCGTCTCCGAGGTTCATGACATCGGCATCCTCCTCCTCAAATGAACACTGGGCAAACTCCAGGGCTGCCATTAGCTTCTTGCGAAGGATAAAACCTCGCCAATATGCCTGCCATGTATGATAAGGGAATGTATATTAAAGCGATGTTATTGTCCCAGATGGTTAGAAAACAGGAGATATGAGCTGTGCTCTGTTAAAAGGGGGTTTAATGCATGCACGCTAAGTGTCATCCCAGATAAGCCGGTGCAGTCTGCACAGGATTATCAGGGACGACACTTTACACCTAAACTAGATTTTTGCTAAGAACCGATTTTCTTTTAACAAAAATATCATAAAAGCGGAAAGTGTTGTCCCTGATTAGCCTGTGTGGACTGCATATGCTAATCTGAGACCACACTTTACGCGCATTATTAAATCTTCTTCACACAGAGCAACTGCCTCATATGTTTCAGTTTTTCGGGGCTAACTTTATAGCAATTATTGAGCTTAATACCTGATGGCATAAACAATATTTTTCCCAAATTCAGTCTGAAAATTCCGAATTCATTCACAGTTGTTCATTCCAGATGTTTGGAAATAGAGCTGTTATGCAACTAAATGAAGAATTTGAAGACGTAATATCCAGGTAAGTGATATAATTATGTTAAGAAGTTTTTATTTAATCAATAATTTTTCAAAAGTTATATAAAAAATAAATATAAAAAAAATTTGAAATTCAGAGTTGCTTGATGAACAAGTTTATGGATGGAAGAACCACTCACACTAGACAACAGCTGAACACAACATATTTTTCATTGCATACAATGCTATTTCAATCAATAAGCTTTTTTTGGTAACGTTTTGGACAAAGAAATTGAAAGATATTTACCCATAAGCAGCTTTAGACAGACTTGGCTAATTCGGAATTTTAAAGGTTAAGATTTTAAATGAGAACCATTCAAACATGATAATGATAAGTCGTTACAAACTGAGATTTTATTGACAAAATGATTGTTAAACAAAGCAAGCACAACTTTGTTTTGAGGAAATTTCTTGAGAATGACACACTTTTTCAAGAATGCAAAGTTATATAAAACCCGCTCTCTTGGAAAATGAGACTTACTGCATGTGTTAACAAGAGCACCGCCTTGCGGGTGCAGACCGCTCATTTATTTTTCTTTTTAAAGGTGAAGTGAACTATCTCAATTTCAATCACAAAGGAGGGAGGGGTGGGGTGGAGTGGAGGGGGGTGTATAGTGTGGGAGTGTGGTCATTTATTACATAATCTTCCAAAAATGCAAAAAAAATGCCAAAAGAGTTTGTTTTTTTTTTTCGGGGGGGGGGGGGGGGGGGGGGGGGGGGGGGGGGGGGGAATTTTTGGGTGAGATGGTTGGACGGTATTTCAAAAATAAAATAATACAAAAAATATTTGTGTTTTTTCACCATGTTTAAAAACAAGAGGGCCAAGATGGCCCTAGTTCGCTCACCTGAGAGGAGTCGGTTCATTCAATCTTTACCAAACGTCAAACTTGACCTAGATATTGTTCAGACAAACATCCTGGTCAAGTTTCATCATTATTGAACCAAAACTCTGGCATATGGAGTGATTTTGAGTTTGTAAGATTTGACCTGGTGACCTATATTTTGAGTTGACCCCACTTACCAAACATCAAACTTTGCTTACAAAAAAACATATAATGACCAAGATTCATAAAATCTGAAACAAAATTGTGACCTTTAGAGTGTTTACAAGGATTTTGTATAATGTAATGAAAATTTGGACAATCTAAGGGCAATAATTATGGCATTAATTATGTGATATATATAAAACCAATCTTTTCACTAAGTTTCATGATGATTGAGCAAAAAAATGTGACTTCTAGAGTGTTCACAAGCTTTTTTACTTTATAAATATAAGAAAACTGTCCCCCCCCCGGCAGCCATGTTATCCAACTGACCGGAACCATTTTCAAACTCAACTCTCATATCAAGGAAACAAATGTTCTGACCAAATTTCATGAAAATTGGGCCAAAAATGTGACTTCTAGAGTATTCACATGTTTTCACTATATACATATAGAGAAAAATGCCCCGCCCACTGGCGGCCATGTTTTTTCACCAATCTGGACGATTTTTGACCTCGTCCGAGATATCAATAAAACCACTGTTTTGACCAACTTTCATGATGATTGGGCAAAAATTGTGACTTCTAGAGTGTTTACAAGGTTTCTCTATAGCCAAATAAGGAAAACTGCCCCCCCCCCCCTGGAAGCCATGTAATTCAACTGACCGGAACCATTTTCTAACTCAACTCTCATATCAAGGAAACAAATGAAAATTGGGCCAAAATGTGACTTCTAGAGTGTTCACATGTTTTCACTATAAACATATTGAGAAAAATGCCCCGCCCACTGGCGGCCATGTTTTTTCACCGATCTGGACCATTTTGGAACTCATCCAAGATATTAATAAAACCACTGTTTTGACCAACTTTCATGATGATTGGGCAAAAATTGTGACTTCTAGAGTGTTCACAAGGTTTCTCTATAGCCAAATAAGGAAAACTGCCCCCCCCCCCTCGGCAGCCATGTTATTCAACTGACCGGAACCATTTTCGAACTCAACTCTCCTATCAAGGAAACAAATGTTCTGACCAATTTTGATGAAAATTGGGCCCAAAATGTTACTTCTAGAGTGTTCACATGTTTTCACTATATACATATAGAGAAAAATGCCTTGCCCACTGGCAGCCATGTTTTTTCACCAATCTGGACAATTTTTAAACTCTTCCAAGATATCAATAAATCCAATGTTTTGACCAACTTTAAATTTTGACTTCTAGAGTGTTTACAAGGTTTCTCTATAGCCAAATAAGGAAAACTGCCCCCCCCCCCGGCAGCCATGTTATTCAACTGACCGGAACCATTTTCGAACTCAACTCTCATATCAAGGAAACAAATGATCTGACCAAATTTCATGAAAATTGGGCCAAAAATGTGACTTCTAGAGTGTTCACTGTTCACATGTTTTCACTATAAACATATTGAGAAAAATGCCCCGCCCACTGGCGGCCATGTTTTTTCATCGATCTGGACCATTTTTGAACTTGTCCGAGATATCAATAGAACCAATGTTTTGACCAACTTTCATGATGATTCGGCAAAAATTGTGACTTCTAGAGTGTTTACAAGGTTTCTCTATAGCCAAATAAAGAAAACTGCCCCGCCCACTGGGGGCCATGTTTTTAAACGGACGGGAACCACTTTTGAACTCCACCAACATATCATTAAGACAAACATTTTGATAATGTTACATGAAGATTGGGCATAAAATGTGACTTCTACAGTGTTTACAAGTTTTTTCTGTTTTTTGACCTAGTGACCTAGTTTTTGACCCGGCACGACCCAGTTTCAAACTCAACCGACATTTCATTGGGACAAAGCTTCTGACCAAGTTTCATGAAGATCAAACAATAAATGTGGCCTCTAGAGTGTTTACAAACAAATGTGGATGGACAGACGGACAGACGACGGACAAAGACCAGTCACAAAAGCTCACCTGAGCAATCAGGTGAGCTAAAAAAAAATATTTGTGTTTTTTAACCATGTTTCAAAAAAAAACTTTTTTTTTGGGGGGGGGGGGGGGTATAGTGTCAGAGTGATAGGTGGTGGTGGTCATTTATTAGATGATCTTTAAGAAAAAGAAAAAAACTTTGGGGGGGGATTCGGGGGGGGGGGGGGGCATGGGGGATGGTTTGGGTGGAGTCTATTGAGGGTTGTTTTGTCAAAGTATCAAGCAAATCTAATCATAAGTAAAGAAGTTATGGCAATTTTAGCAAAATTTAATAATTTGACCTTGAGAGTCAAGGTCATTCAAAGGTCAAGGTAAAATTCAACTTGCCAGGTACAGTACCCTCATGATAGCATGAAAGTATTTGAAGTTTGAAAGCAATAGCCTTGATACTTTAGCAGTAAAGTGGATCTAAACACAAAATTTAACCATATATTCAAAGTTACTAAGTCAAAAAAGGGCCATAATTCCGTAAAAATGACAACCAGAGTTATGCAACTTGTCCTTTACTGTCCCCTTATGATAGTTTGCGAGTGTTCCAAGTATGAAAGCAATATCTATGATACTTTAGGGGTAAAGTGGACCAAAACACAAAACTTAACCGAATTTTCAATTTTCTTAGTATATAAGGCCCATTATTCCGTCCAAATGCCAGACAGAGTTACATAACTTTGCCTGCACAGTCCCCTTATGATAGTTAGTGTTGCAAGTATGAAAGCAATATCTATGATACTTTAGGAATAAAGTGGACCTAAACACAAAACTTAATGAAATTTTCAATTTTCTAAGTATAAAAAGGGCACATAATTCTGTCAAAATGCCAGTCAGAGTTACATAACTTTGCCTGCACAGTCCCCTTATGATAGTTAGTAAGTGTTGCAAGTATGAAAGCAATAGCTTTGATACTTAAGGAATAAAATAGACCTAAACACAAAACTTAACCAACATTTTCAATTTTCTAAGTATAAAAAGGGCACATAATTCTGTCAAAATGCACACCAGAGTTATCTAACTTTGCCTTCCCAGTCCCCTCATGATAGCAAGTAAGTGTACCAAGTTTGAATGCAATAGCATTGATACTTTATGAGAAAAGTGGACCTAAACGCAAAACTTAACTGGACGCCGACGCCAAGGTGATAACAATAGCTTTTTTTTTTTTTCAAAAAATAGATGAGCTAAAAATGTTGTCCCAGATTAGCCTGAGCAGTCTTTCAAGTCAGGATTTTTGTTTAGAATAGACTTCCTTCAAATGAAAAATTTCATACTAAGTGTCATTTTGTATTTGATGTTCAACTGTACAGTCTTATCTAGGACTACACCCGACACACATGCATTTAGCCCAGTTGTCCCAGATCAAGGACCATATCCCATCATACATTGCCAATAGTGATACCACACAAACATAAGATGGTTCAGTCTCCATAGTGTATTGTGTAAGACCTGTATTTTAACAGCAGACGCATTGAGACGCTGCAGAATCTTGGGGTCGAGCCCTGCAAACGGGTTTGACCAGCGCTCCAACAGCATTCTCCTGGTCCTGTACCCTCTCCAGTGAGCCTGTCAGAAAATAGCAATATCAGCCTAGATCTGGAGGAAACACTAGGCTAAATGCCAGTGTAAAGTATTGTTCCAGATAAGCCTGTGCACGCCGCACAGGCTATTCATGGATGGAACATTCCAGCTAAACTAAATTTTCATTTAAAGAGACTTCTTATAAAAGAAAAATTACATAAAAGCAGACAGGGCTGTCCATGATTACCAAAGGCTAATATAGGACAATTCTTTACACATATGCATTAAAACCAATTTTAAAAAAACAAGGCGCATTTAATGTACTAGATTGACTGATATCTTAGCTTGATAACAAAACAAAAAGATGATTCGTTATTTTAGATTGCTATAATGATTTCGTTTTCAATATTTCAACTAAAAAAAAAATAAAAAAAAAAATAAAATCTTATATGACATTTGTGTCTAATGTACTCACTATAGCAAATTCACAAAAACAAAACGCAATTAATATTGTAAAACAACCAATGAACATTGCAAAAAGAAGCCTGAATCCTAAAATATAATATTTCAGAATAAAAAAAAAAAATAAGTTCTAATTTCTTGCAACCATTATAGATCATATAAGAATCATAATATTTTATGCAGTATTGTTGCTTATTTGCCAAAAATTAATTCAATTTAATTTCAATGTGAAGCTTTCAAATTTGTACCAATCACAGCTCACATATAAATGAATCAATATGTTTTTTTAATAAATATTATAACAATTAAGAATGCGTTATGAAGTGACAATGTGATACTAAAATAAATATATTAATAAATTTCAATCGAGCAAAAAAAAAACACAGAGACAATACTTTTTCATCTAAACAATTCCAAGTGATTCTAATCATTCTATGATATTTTTCAAAGCTAACTAGAGCTGTATGTGTAATTGTGATGCCGCCTCTAATCAAGAGGCAACAAGAATAAAAAAGATAATTTAAGTGCAGATCTTATTAACTCTTTACCACTTAGATACGTATTTTAATGCATTTGTAGTCCCGTAGAAAGTTATATTTAATTAAAGACCTTTCTTACTAGATTCAAGTTTTTAAGGCTTCATCTCCAAGCCTTAAGTACTGATGAGCTGCAAACAGCATAAAACCTAAATAGACTGTGAGTGACTTGCCTACTGTTCTGGTTTTATGCTGTTTGGCTTTGCACATAGCCATTTTTACTTTGCTTCTGAGTGGGAAAGAGTTATAACAGAAGTTCTAAAAAAATGCTTGTTAGAAATAGTTCAATTTTGAATAATATAATGAACATAACAATTGCTGAACATGTATTTCAAGCCCTAAATGACTCTGACCTGAATAGTGGTGGCAGCTAGCCAGTATTTTGTATGCTCCTGAATCTGGTGTCTCACATGCCAGCCGCGCCAGGTTGCCTGGATACGAGTGGCCGCCCACTCTAGTCTGAAAAGTTTGAACCCTTTACTGATAAAAAGCGACATCCTCGATTTCATGAAGGATATGGCCCATAATGTGACTATGAGAAGTCGTAATTCAGTAGAATTGTGGTAATGTAACCCAGCTAGAAAAATCCCCGACCATACTGGGGATCGAACCCGGGACCTCCCGGTTCCAAATCAGGCAGACACTCTACAGCATCGCTATAAAAGCTCATATAGCAAGGCAGTATAAGTTCTCCTTATACAGAACCCTGCTACATATACCCCCTCCAATTGTGAAATTCTTCCACGAATTTCCTAGTGCCATGACATCTGTGGGACGTCTGACACACATGGTGGTTTTTTTACGTTGGGCGCCAATGTAACCCAGCTAGAAAAATCCCCGACCATACTGGGGATTGAACCCGGGACCTCCCGTTTCCAAATCAGGCAGACACTACCGCGTCGCTATAAAAGCTAGCTCATATAGCAAGGCAGTATAAGTTCTCCTTATACCAAACCCTGCTACAGTTAGAAACAGCTAAATTTGACATAGATAGAAACATGGCGGGGGAAAAGCTCTCTATGCTGAAACATAATGGAGGTGCATTAAGTCTGGTTTTCACATGATATGCAGCATAATGTCATAATTTGGTGCTAAAAACATACAGTTTGTGACTGAAATATGAAACTGTATTTTATAAGAAAAAGTTAAACATTTAAAATAGTTAACAAAATGAGAGTAGAGATAAAATATGACTTACAAAATAAAATAAAAACTTGGTAGGAAGGTTTGCTTAGCATGTATTTGTGATGCTAGTGGGAGGCATTATGGTAAATCTATCCAATCAATATACCTTTCCAAAATATGCCCATTGTGAATGATCACATGACTCTTCACTGGGACTTTGCTCATATCAGCCGATCTTAATGCCTGCTCAAACTGTGATTTTCCTGCCGTAGTTGTGTTGTATGAATTCAGTCCAGCAACTTGTTCAGATTTTCTTGGTTCATTTCTATTATTTGATGCTTCTATTTTTCTTGCACTAGCATTCAAGGCAGATTCAAACATTTGTTTGGGATCTGAAACACTGTTCTGAAATTCACTTAGAATGTTACTGTTGTTGTTACTTTTCTGACCATTGGTCCGACCACCTGACGACTTCAAAGCATTCTCAAACATTTCTTTCGGGTTCATGAACTTTTCCGGATTTCCAGACGACATTGGCTGACCTGCCTTGGGAATCGACTGAGTCGTTGGCATGGTAACAGTGACATCACCGTACTCGTGGGCGTACCGGAATTCAACTGCTACGCTGAACGAACGATCACAGAACTTGAAGCAGCTTTCACAGATATCTTGAGCTGACTGCTTTGCTCCTGTTGCATTCTTCACACTACGTAAAACCAAAAAAACTGCATATCTTTGGGTAAACTTAACACAATTTTAAAAGGAATATTATGGATTAAAAACATTTTCTTCAAATATATATGCTTGACATCATATACATAAATAACAACGCACAATTGTTTTACATAAAACATTTTGGCTTTTAAAATTAAGTATCAATTTAAACATCTAAAAAGAGTTTCTTCTGTACCAACCTTAAGAAGTCATGAAGATAGGTGAGTTGCTCTTGCAAAGTGCTGGCCTGTGACACACACATGCTTTCAAAGCTTGACCTTGCTTTAACTGGACTCTTCAGTCTCTCAGTGCTTTGATTATGGCCATATATCAGCCGAGGGCATCCAGCCTTCAAACTTTGACTGAAACTAATATTTAAATATAAATGAATTAAAGTATTTGTACTATAGACATTGGTTTGACCAGGTATCCAGCCTTCAAACTTTGACTGAAACTAGCAATTAAGTATAAATTAATTTAAGTTTCTTTACTCTAGACTTCGGTTTGAACAGGCTACAAACACACACTGAAACTAAAAATTATATATAAATGAATTTAAGCATTTGTACTCTAGACGTTATTTTGACCAGCCATCTAGCCTTCAAAATTTCACTGAAACTCACATTTTAATATAAATGAGCCATGCAATGGGAAAACAGGGCTTAATGCATGTGCCAGATTAGCCTATGCAGTTGGAAAAGAAATTACATTTTCCGCCTAGACCAGATTTTTGTTTACAAATTAGCTTCTTTAAATGGGACATTTCATAAAAGCAAGAATGTCCTCCCTGGTTAGCTGTGCAGACTGCACAGGCTAATTTGGGACGATACTTTAGCCGCAACACACAAAGCCCAGTGAGAGGGGCTTTATTTGTATCATCAAAAAAATAAATAATTACCTGTCATCAATATCTGCAGTAACTGGATTGTCCTCAAGATGAAGGTGTTGCAGGTAAAAACAGTCCTTCACACCCATTTTTACATTGGCGACATCTTGACGAAAATTTGAAAAAGAATAAAAACATCTAGCGTATACTATATAAGATGTGTCATGCAAAAATGGGTCTTATGCCTAATGCAATCATGCAGTCTGGTCAAGAGCTACGCTGCCTGGTATGCAAGGTTTCATGGTCTCTTTAGCTAGCAGACAGGGAACCTCCTCAGCTGACTGCATCAGGAGTAGGCCGGGCTAGAGATATGCTTTCCCAATAAGGCATAAGGCTCATTTTTGCATGACATGGTTTATACATGTTTCATTACGTTGTGGCTCAAACCTCATGTTCCAGAGAACTTGAAAAACTTGAACCAGTATTTGTCACTTAACAAATTTATTACATATTACAAATTACAAGAACAACTTTTTTAAACAACTAAGATTTGATTCATCTATCATAAAAAACTGTAAATAATGGTTGATACAATTTATTTAACAAAACGACGATAACATATGAAAATGTTGCAAATACGTGAGTTTAGGCCAATACCTAAGAGTTGGTTGTTGCTAAGATCTAGGTCCTCTAAGAGGAGACAATTCTGAAAGGAAGGCAAGGAGTCGAGACTGAAAATAAAACACATGAAAAATAGAGCATCTCTGTTTAATACAATCAAGTCATAATTATCATTTACATTACTGCGAATTTTTAATATTTCACCTAATGATAAAAAAGATCCCACAATATAACCACATTTTCATGGGTCTTGGGCAATATGCAGCAAGCAATCATACAGACTGGCCAGGTGATTCCCTGTTCACTATAAAGCCATGCAAGGTTTGTGCTCTCATTAACTGACAGCACCTAAGCACCAGATGGTGGCCATGTGCAGTCAGGATCTACGCTCCAAGCCTAGGGCAAAAGACACATTTTCGCATAACGATGCTTACAGAGTGTAGTTTCGTACTGAATTTAGAAACTAACAAAAAATTTAAGACTACCATTCATTACAGACTAGTGTACCTGTTTTGCTGAACACGTAATGCCAGAAGAAGAGGCAGCCAGACGGAGGCTAGGTTGTTCACCATGGAGATGCTGTTGTCACCTAGCAACAGCTCCACCAGTAGCACATGGTTGCTGAATTCAGCGGCCTAAAAGTTGTGTAAAGCAATTATTGTTCCAACTGATATTATACTTCAGGTGACTTCCCTTGAAAAATTTCCACACTTTTGATATGACATCACATCGGAACGTAATATATACCAATCAGGCTATGATTTTTAACGTACCCTGCACATGGGGCAAAAATTAGTAACAGTTTTTTTTTTTAACTACGTTAAGATCTAAAGGCACTTATTCAATAAACTCAATGTTGATGAGCGATTTTCCTTCATATCACTTCTACTTGTGTGTTTGCTTAGTTCACAACAGTACAGTTCAGTACAGTAAATTGGGAATAAATAATATTTCCCCCCTTGAAGAGTTATGTACACCTTGGCCTTCAGCCTGTGTAGACATCGATCTCTTTGGAATACAAAGTTTACTATACCCCTAAGCTGCCTATGATATTTATACATAATGATTTATTTTAATATGAAAATCACATTTTTTTTAATAGACATAGAACACAATTATTGTAGTTTTAAACTACTTAATTCACAAAAGGAAAAAAGAAGTCCCCGGCCAAAAGGAAAAACAAATGAAGGAAAATTATATTCCAAAATATCTTGAATAATCTTAGAATTAAAATAACTTTCAAATTATTATTATAAATGGGCAAATACACAACGATTTGTCTCTCTCATGCGTGGTTTGATTCCTGCCCATCAGAACTCAAAACTTTTTCTAATTAACAATAATGAAGCAAAACATTATTTCCTAAATATGCAATTGCATGCGTTAAAAACCTGAATCAGCTAGCATATTTGCAGATTAGCAGTTGAAACCACTTGACTTTCAAGACCAAAATTTTTCTAGTCATTGTGTATGTGCACACTGGATGTCCTTTTTCAAATATGAAATGAATCGAGATAAAGCCAAAACTTAGAATCATTCTGAATCTACATTCTTTTATTTACATATTAGCTATAAAATTAAATTAAAAAAAAAATAACCAAAGCTATTACCATACCTATAAAATATATGCATCACTGATGCATTCAAACAAACTTCAATAAAGAAGTACTTCACAGAAATTAAACCTAAAATATGATTCCAGTTGTATTACATAAAAGATGGAATTCTTATTTATGCCCACCTGTAGGATATTATTTGAGGAGACATCCAGATACAAGAGTAAGCAGAGTTTGTCAATATCCTCAATGGCCGGCAGGTGGTTGTGGGACATGTCAATCACCTGCAGGGTGGGCGTGGCACCCAGCCCACTGGTGCTTATCAGCTGATTGTGGGATATCAGGAGAGTGTGCAGCCTACGCAGGCTGTCCATTCCACCTGGAACACATATGTTCATATATCCTTGCATGAATTTATTAAAAATAAATGGCAGAGTGCAAGTGGGTGTGGCATCAAACTTATTAGGGCTGATTATGGGAGTTTAACAGAGTGAGCAGTCTATGCAAAGTATGCATAACATCTGAAAACCAGTATTCAACAGATTTCTAGATTTATATTATTTATGATGGCCAGCAAATGGTTGTGAAACAATCACTGACAGGCTTGGACAGGAATTAAGTACCTCTGATGCTTAACAGCTGATTTTAGGAGATCAGGGCAAAGTTTCTGAATCAATCAAGCATGCTTAATTTTCTATTGCAGATAGATTTGATAAGCATAGGTGATTTTTACACAAAATTAGGGCAAAGTATTATCCAGCTCCACAGCATTTAGTTACATAGCAGAGTTTATGCAAGAAAAGAAGAAAAACTTATCTCTAAACTTTAAACATTTTGCATTTAACCATATGTTCAAATTTTGAACCACTGTGTTAAGGACCATGTGAAACCTCTGCAAGCTATCAACACCACTTTAAAAGAGAGTTTATTAGGGGCTCTGTGAAAGCCACATTTTACAAACAAATAACAAATAAATATATGGGTCAACCCTTTACCACTCAGATATGTATTTGTATGCATGTGAAGTCTGTTAGAAACTTAAATTAAATTAAAGATTTTCTTACTATATTCAAGTTATAAAGGCTTCAATTCCAACCCTTAGATACTGATGAGCAGCAAACTGCATAAAACCTGAACAGACTGCGAGTTACTCACAGGCTGTTCTAGTTTTATGTTGTTTGCACATAGCCATTTTCACATTGCTTCTGAGAGGGAAAGGCAGTCAATGCAGTCCAGAGGACATCTATATGTAATTCTATGATCTTTCAACTGGCAACCATAATCTTGAAGTGGCATGACTGTTTTCATACCATCTACACATGTTCTAATTGTGTTATATATTTTAGGCAAGTTTTATCACAATTCATTCCAGGGCAGAAATGATATAGAATGTAAATGATCATACAGGCTCAAATATTGAACACTTTTGTGTGACCTTGACCTTGAGTTGGCATGACTGGTTTTTTCCACCTTGACCTTGAGTTGACATGACTGGTTTATGCCTTTATCCTTGACCTTGAGTTGGCATGACTGGTTTTTGCCTTCAACCTTGACCTTGAGTTTGCATGACTGGTTTTTGCCTTTAGCACAGTGCATGGTCTCAATAAGCAAAACCTTCAATCCTTGAGAGAGAATGATTTAATGCCATGCCATCAAGATTGCTACACAATGTTCCAGTTAAAGACATTTCAAATTAACTAAAAGAGGAATACCAATAGAAAATGAAAATTGTATGGTCATGGAAAACATAAACAAGGGCTGTTTGTAAAACATGCATGCCCCCCATATGGGCTCTCAGTTGTAGTGACAGCCATTTTGTAAGTATGTTTTTTGTCACTGTGACCTTGACCTTTGACCTAGTGACCTGAAAATCAATAGGGGTCATCTGCGAGTCATGAACAATGTACCTATCAAGTTTCATGATCCTAGGCATAAGTGTTCTTGAGTTATCATTCGGAAACCATTTTACTATTTCGGGTCACCGTGACCTTGACCTTTGATGTAGTGACCTCAAAATCAATAGGGGTCATCTGCCAGTCATGATCAATGTACCAATCAAGTTTCATGATCCTAGGCATAAGCGTTCTTGAGTTATCATCCGGAAACCATTTTACTATTTCGGGTCACCGTGACCTTGACCTTTGACCTAGTGACCTGAAAATCATTAGGGGTCATCTGCTAGTCATGATCAATCTACCTATCAAGTTTCATGATCCTAGGCATAAGCGTTCTTGAATTATCATCAGGAAACCATTTTACTATTTCAGGTCACCGTGACCTTGACCTTTGACCTAGTGACCTGAAAATCAATAGGGGTCATCTGCTAGTCATGATCAATCTTCCTATCAAGTTTTATGATCCTAGGCATAAGCGTTCTTGAATTATCATCCGGAAACCATTTTACTATTTCGGGTCACAGTGACCTTGACCTTTGACCTAGTGACCTTAAAATCAATAGGGGTCATCTGCGAGTCATGATCAATGTACCTATGAAGTTTCATGATCCTAGGCCTAAGCGTTCTTGAGTTATCGTCTGACAACCACCTGGTGGACGGACCGACAGACCGACCGACAGACCGACCGACATGAGCAAAGCAATATACTCCCTCTTCTTCAAAGGGGGGCATAAAAATACAATCTTGATCATATGAAATACATTATTTCAGAGAGCTACTTATAAATATACTACACTTTCTCGCCAATCACTGATAAATTACTATCAATATTTTACCAAAACAAACCAATATCATAGTTTATTTCACTGTCACCTACCAATACGGGTAATATTATTGTAAGAAACATCGAGCCAGCGTAGGTTGGTGCAGTTATCCAGTCCATGGAGAGAGGAAAGCCTGTTGTGCGAGAGATTGACATACTGAAGCTGCCCTAGGTCACGAACGTCCACATACTCAATACGATTTTCCTGAAAATTTGACAGAGCAGTTTCATTTTCAGCACATCTTCTATAAAGAACAATAATTGAGATGATCTAGGATGTTATACGTTAATATGAAAACAATACTTTTGATACTTTTAACCATAACAGTAAAATTTTAAAGATTCAAAGCGTCTTGGAAACCCAGTACAGTATTGAGAAAATTGAAAATCAAAAACCGCTTATGGTGATAGGAAATCAATATAAACAGACATTTGATTGCCACCATTATACAGTTTTTATCATCATACACACCACCATCCACATCATCATCATAATAATCATCATCATCAAAATCACCACAACAACTATCACCATTACCTCAACAACAACCACCACCACACACTATATTACCATGCAGTTGATGTACTGGAGCTGTTTACACTGCCCAAGCCCGTCCAGGGCTACAAGGTTACACTGGGTCAAGGTCAGGTACTTGAGGCCCGAGCACTGACCCAGGGGGGAGAGGCTGTTGCCAGGGAGATCACGGAGTTCCACTGTCGTCACCTGAAATAGCAGACCATCATCATCTTAAATAAGGCTAATGAGCCGCAATCTGGGAAAATGGGGCTTAATGCATGTGCATTAAGTGTAGTCCAAAATTAACCTGTGCAGTCCGCATAAGCTAAGCAGTGACTATACTTTCTGCTATCATGGAATCTTTTGTTTAAAAGAAGTTTCTTCTAGGCCGTCCCTGATAAGCCTGTGCAAACTGCACAGGCTAATCTAGGACAACACTGTACGCACATGCATTAAGTCCTGTTTTCCCAAAGCGAGGTCCAAATGCTTACATCCCCATAATAAGAAGCATTTACCTCTCAATATTTTCATGTGTTCAGGAATATCAAGTATTTACAAAACATGTTTTATGCATTAGTTCCCTTAAGGAGTTTTGAGAAAATGGCAAAATAAGTTATGTTATGTGTCTTGAACACAGCACTCCATTAAATCTAAAATTCGTAAAGAAACTGGCAAACCAGGAAAATGTATTTCATGGCCAATCCTCTCATAAGATATGTAGCCACTCGAGATTCAAACTCAGTTGCCCCATATTGACAGTCCATCAATCACTTATCTATGTATTTATATATAATAAATTATGTGATGTAAACAACAGGTATTAAAAGTCACAAGGCCTAATGGCATTACTGTAAAAATGAAATTTTGAAATGTATGCATGAATTTATAACCTGCTTGATATTAAGTCCACAACGGCCTTAATTACTGTTACTTTCTAGAGCCTACCTGTTTCAAAGACACCACTTTAGCAGCTTGCAGAATGACGTCTTCTGACAGAAGTGGCAGCTTCTTTGCAGCAGACGGTCGGCGAAGGGGTTTCTGGGTAACTCCGCCTTTTAATTTCCACGGTTCATTGCTCACCTTGCTTTTAAAAGTAATAATTGGTATACATGATAACATAAAAAGTACATTGTTTGGAATGGTTTTACTCATATATACTATGAATTACTGAGGACTAGAAACGCAGTTTATGAAATGTTTAAAAATAAAAAATTAGTCTTGGTTTAAAGAGATGCATATAACGAGGCATGCAATAAATAAATTTTCGAGCGTAAATATCAATATTTGCATTGCATTTTATCACATGTCCAGTGTATCTCAATGACAAAGATCTAAATGGTAAAGACATCATACTTAATGAAACAAACCTTTATTCATGCATGAGCCACTCTGGGAAAACAAGGCTTAATGCCAGGGTCATCCTAAATTAGCCTAAACAGTCCCCACAGGCTAACAGGGATAATACTTTTCACTTTTAAGGCATTTTTATGAAAAGGGAGTCTCTTCTTAGAAACAAGAGCACCGCATAACGGGTGCCACGCTCGGCTATGGGTGCAGTTTTGAATAAATGAAAGCTTGTCAGAAATTTGTTATAGGTCACAGTGACCTTGACCTTTGACATTGTGACCCCAAAATGGGTGTGGCATGTAGAACTTATCAAGGTGCATCTACATATGAAGATTCAAAGTTGTAGGTGGAAGCACTTTGATTTTAGAGCCAATGTTAAGGTTTTAGCACGACGCGGACGTCGGACGTCGGATGACGAGCTGGCTGTGACAATACTTCGGGTTTTCTCCGAAAACACAGAGCTAAAAATCCAGTCTAGGTGGCAAGTTTAGTCCAAAATTTGCCTGTGGAAATTGCACAGGCTAAACTGAGACAATACCTTATGCACATGCATTAAGCCCTGTTTTCCCACAGCTTGGCTCCAATTGTCACCAAACACCAAAGGCTTAATGCACAACCCACCTCCAAGGATGACAGTCTTTCATGAACCTCAATCGCAAGGCCTCCAATGGCTCTGGCAGGGCGTCCACACGTGGCACTGGAACCTCTGAGTGATGTTCCCTACAAAAAACACAGACTCATTATCCGGCATATTTGAGCCTTGTTCTGGAAAAACTGTGCTTAATGCATGTGTGTGCAATAAGTGTCATCCCAAATTAGCATGTGCGGTCCAAACAAGCTTATCAGGGATGACATTTTTGGTCTGAACTAAATTTTTGCTTAGAAGAAGCTTACTTTAAAAGGAAAATTCCATTACAGAAAGTTTTGTAACTCATTAGCCTCTGAAGACTGCACGTACAGGCGTATCCGGGATGACACTTAACACACTGCATAAAGCAATGTTTTTCTAGAACAAGGCTTATTTAACCCTTTCTGACTTAAAAGCAAAGCAAAAATGGTTATGTGCAAACAGCATAAAACCAGAAAAGCCTGCGAGCAACTCGCAGACTATTTAGCTTTTATGCTGTTTGCTGCTCATCAGTTCCTATGGTTTGTAGATATAGCCTTACAAAATTGAATAAAGTAAGAAAGGTATAACTTAAATATAATTTTCTAAGGGTATCAAAAAACTTGAATTTAGTAAAAAAGGTCTTAAATTAAATATAACTTTCTAAGGGACTACAAATGTGTGAAAATACGTATCTAAGTGGTAAAGGGTTAAATACGTATCCAAGTGGTAAAGGCTTAAATACGTATCTATGTGGTAAAGGGTTAAATATGTATCTATGTGGTAAAGGGTTAAATATGTATCAATGTGGTAAAGGGTTAAATATGTATCTAAGTGGTAAAGGATTTAAAAGTTATCTAAGTGGTAAAGGGTTAAATATGTATCAATGTGGTAAAGGGTTAAATATGTATCAATGTGGTAAAGGGTTAAATATGTATCTAAGTGGTAAAGGATTTAAAAGGTATCTAAGTGGTAAAGGGTTAAATACATATCAAAGTGGTAAAGGATTAAACAGTTGCGTAGAAGTGCATGGTATGAAAACTCATCATGACATTGACCACTTTAAACAAAAAATTGCAAACATTTATTTTTACAAATGTTTTATACACATGCGTATGAAATGAAACAAGTTTATAAACATATATTTAGGGAATATAACAATATGAAATGTGTTAAGTAAGAATTAAAATCACATTGACATTTACAACTGTCTGATAAAATATTGCAGCGTAAATAACAAAACAAAATCATACATATCCTTAAATCAATATAAAACTTCAAGAAAAAAAAAGCTCAACTGCCATTTACCTTCAATAGAGGTAGAGATGTATAACAAGCAAAAATTTAGACTTACTCAAGAATTCTATCTTTCGTATTCAGTGGCAGCTTAGGTGTAGATACTCTAGGAGTTCTAGGTGTTGTGGAACTTTTTGGCGTCTTTGGTCTAGTTGGGACTCTACCTAAGCTTTCGACCCCATTTGTTGCAACCTTCTGTTGAGATATTTCTATATCTTCAGCATTCACTTGTTTCCCACTATTTTCTAAACCATGTCCAATGATTGTATGAAGTTCGTGTGTTGAGCCATTTGTTGTTTGTTTATCTTCTGCAAAATGACCTGTTAATTTAATTTTAGAATCAATACTTTCCTCCTCATCAGATTTTTTATCCATTCTCCTTTTTTCTTCCTCCTTTTGTCTCTTTTCTTCTTCTGCATTCATTTGTTCTTGTTCTTGTTTCTTTTTCTCTTCCTCTTTCTTGAGCTTTTCTTGTTCTTTTTTCATGCGTTCCTCTTCTTCTTTTTTTAGTTTAACTTCTTCAATTTTCTTTCTCTCTTCTTCCTCTCTTATTCGTTTTTCTTCCGCTTTCTTGCGCTTTTCTTCTTTCTTTTGTTTTTCTTCTTCTTTTCTCCTCTTTTCTTCTTCTTTCTTCTGCTTTTCTTCCTCCTTTTTTCTTTGCTTTTCTTCTTCCTTTCTTTTCTTTTCTTCCTCCTGGATAATTTACGACATATACAGTTATTTCACACAAAAATAAAAGACAGTTCTGCTCAATCACTTCATTTGTTAACAATCACTAAATACTTTATGCTGAACACATGATAACCAATTAATATCAAATGTAAATTTATAAAACTGCAAACATTTATGAAACCATGACAGACAGGTTCTTTATACCTTCAATTGCGCTTCCTCCTCCTTCTTTTTCTTTTTTTCCTCCTCTGCTCTCCTTTTTTCTTCTTCTCTTTGCTGTTGTAAAAACTCTAGCTTTTTTGCTTCTTCTTCAAGTTTTTGCCTTAAACACAAGTAAAAAGAGATTACATTTGAATGCGTAACTTACAATTCAGGAAAACAATGATGTTATGCCAAAAAATTAACAATTATATGTAACTAAAAACTCAGCATTAGTTTAGATATCTTCATGCACAGAAGATTGACAGTAAAAAGACAGTAAAATCTGAGCATCATTTTAGAAGAAAAAACTTCCCAATAAAAACAACTAAATTCACTCACTTTTCTTCCTCCTTTTTCTTTTCAAGTTCCCTCGTTCTTTCCTCAATTTCTGCCTCCACTTCCATTATCCTTGCTGCTTCTACTTCCTTCCTACGTTCAACACGTCTTTTCTTCAGTTGGTAACCAACCATTTTACGAACCCTTTACAACACACCAAATAAATATGTAAGGCTGAACGAAATCATGTAACAGGAATTGCAATAAGCATTACAAAGGATTCAACAGCATGTGTTCCTGTCAATGTGAATAAATACTTGAGCAGCGCTTTGAGAAAACCAGGTTCAATTCATGTACATTAACCCTTTGCATGCTGGGAAATTTGTAGTCTGCTAAAATGTCGTCTGCTTAATTTCTAAAAGTAGCATTTTCTTAGAATTTTTTCAAAGAATACTATCAGAATAGCAAACAGTTTGGATCCTGATGAGACGCCACGTTCTGTGGCGTCTCATCTGGATCCAAACTGTTTGCAAAGGCCTTAAAAATTCGGTTCCAGCGCTGAAAGGGTTAAGCTCAGTTGTAAACAACTGTATACATGTATGACTTGTTGTCCCAGATTAGTCTGTGCAAATGCACATGCTAATCCTTAAATCTGGGACAATGATTTGTACACTTGTATTAGGCCTGGTTTTGTCAGATTGCAGCTCATTTATCTTTTAAAATTCAAGTGTACAAACTATTAGCGAAGCATCTGTATTATTTTATCCACTGATTTTGAGGTATGATGAGAACCTTTAAGAGGCGCTCTAGTCATAATAGATTAAACAAGGGCTAAAACCAGAAGGTGACAACCATCCAAGCGAATGGCAGCACTTTAAATCTTTTGGTTTTCAATTGTCAAGATATAAATACCTGTAACCTCGGAATAAGCGCTGAATATCCACAACCGCCTTATGCTGTTTTTCAGCCTCCTTTGCTTTCTGTATTTCCATGGCAACCTTAAGCTCCACCCTCTGTTGCTCTGCTTCTCTCTCCATCTTCTGTATTTCTACCTGATATAGAAATGAGCCTTGCTCTATTCATACATGTGCATAAAATGTTGTCCCAGATTAGCCTGTGCAGTTGGCACAGGCTTATTAGGGACAACATTTTACGCCTAAACTGGATTTTGTCTAAGAAGATACTTCAATTAAACAAAAATACTATAAAAGAGGAAAGTGTCTTCCTTGATTAGCATGTGCAGACCGCACATGCTTATCTGGGACGACACTTTACAAACATGCATTAAGCCTTGATTCCCCAGGGCGAGGCTCAAATAAAATAAAAGGTCAGAGATTTCAGATTTGCTTCAAAATTTTCTTTAAACAAGAGCATCGCGGTTGCAGTTTTGAATAAATGAAAGCTTGTCAGAAGATTTTTTTATATAAGAGGTCACAATGACCTTGACCTTTGACCTAGTGACCCAAAAATGTGTGTAGCTTGTAGAACTCATCAAGGTGCAGCTACATATGAAGTTTCAAAGTTGTAGGTGGAAACACTTTTATTTTAGAGCCAATTTTAAGGTTTTAGCATGACACAGATGGCGGACGAGCTGGCTATGACAATACCTTGGGTTTTCTCCAAAAATAGTCAAGCTAAAAAATGCTGGCAGCAGTGATTTACAATTCACCACAAAACTCAATGTGTTCGAATAAATATAGCTATGGAGTCTGGACACACCATGGCTCTAAACCTTCAGGTAATTTTGGTGCAGATATACCTAAAAAACCATCCTAATATGATATGTACAACAATTGCAGAAATATTACAAATACAATTCAATAATAAATAAATTATCTTTATCATCCAGAAATTTTGCGTACATATCTGGTAGGACAGAAATATATCTTTCTGACAATTCAATAATTGTTTTAAGACACTTCGCAAGTTTTAGCTATACTAAGAGACCAGGATAAGGTAAAAGTTATTTTGTGAAACATAGATTTTGTGAAAAATTGAGTTTCAAGACAATAACAGCGGAAATTTAATATTATAAAGATAAATATCTTATTAGCAATGCATACTTTAGTTCCAAATATTTAAAAGAGCAACACAATTTTATTTCTAAATGAAATTGCAAATCCAATTTAGATTCTGTAGTCTAATAACTCTTCAAATACAGAATCCATTAATCATGTTTACAAAATCATAACAACAAATCAATCATACAAAAAATTATTCAAATATACCTGAAATACTCGCATTTGCTTCTGTATTTCATGTTCAGCCTCTTCTTGTTGTTTCTTCATTGCCAACTGGACTGCCTGTAAGGATCACCAACCATGCTTAGCATTCATAGGAAAACTGGGCTTAATGCAAGTGCTTTAAGTGTCAGTAGTCAGCAACAAATAATCAGGGATGACACTTTCTGCTTGAATTGAATTTCGGTTAAATGCAAGTCAATTCTAAACAAAAATCCAGTCCTAGCAGAAAGTGTCGTCCCTGTTTATGTATTGCCGCCTGCCCAGGCTAATTAGTAGCAGAAAGTGTCGTCCCTGTTTATGTATTGCCCACTGCCCAGGCTAATTAGTAGCAGAAAGTGTCGTCCCTGTTTATGTATTGCCGCCTGCCCAGGCTAATTAGTAGCACAAAGTGTCGTCCCTGTTTATGTATTGCCCACTGCCCAGGCTAATTAGTAGCAGAAAGTGTCGTCCCTGTTTATGTATTGCCCACTGCCCAGGCTAATTAGTAGCACAAAGTGTCGTCCCTGTTTATGTATTGCCCACTGCCCAGGCTAATTAGTAGCACAAAGTGTCGTCCCTGTTTATGTATTGCCCACTGCCCAGGCTAATTAGTAGCAGAAAGTGTCGTCCCTGTTTATGTATTGCCCACTGCCCAGGCTAATTAGTAGCAGAAAGTGTCGTCCCTGTTTATGTATTGCCCACTGCCCAGGCTAATTAGTAGCAGAAAGTGTCGTCCCTGTTTATGTATTGCCGCCTGCCCAGGCTAATTAGTAGCAGAAAGTGTCGTCCCTGTTTATGTATTGCCCACTGCCCAGGCTAATTAGTAGCAGAAAGTGTCGTCCCTGTTTATGTATTGCCCACTGCCCAGGCTAATTAGTAGCAGAAAGTGTCGTCCCTGTTTATGTATTGCCCACTGCCCAGGCTAATTAGTAGCAGAAAGTGTCGTCCCTGTTTATGTATTGCCCACTGCCCAGGCTAATTAGTAGCACAAAGTGTCGTCCCTGTTTATTTATTGCCCACTGCCCAGGCTAATTAGTAGCGGAAAGTGTCGTCCCTGTTTATGTATTGCCGCCTGCCCAGGCTTATTAGTAGCAGAAAGTGTTGTCCCTGTTTATGTATTGCCCACTGCCCAGGCTAATTAGTAGCAGAAAGTGTCGTCCCTGTTTATGTATTGCCCACTGCCCAGGCTAATTAGTAGCAGAAAGTGTTGTCCCTGTTTATGTATTGCCCACTGCCCAGGCTAATTAGTAGCAGAAAGTGTCGGCCCTGTTTATGTATTGCCGCCTGCCCAGGCTAATTAGTAGCAGAAAGTGTCGTCCCTGTTTATGTATTGCCGCCTGCCCAGGCTAATTAGTAGCAGAAAGTGTCGTCCCTGTTTATGTATTGCGGCCTGCCCAGGCTAATTAGTAGCAGAAAGTGTCGTCCCTGTTTATGTATTGCCGCCTGCCCAGGCTAATTAGTAGCAGAAAGTTTCGTCCCTGTTTATATATTGCCGCCTGCCCAGGCTAATTAGTAGCAGAAAGTGTCGGCCCTGTTTATGTATTGCCGCCTGCCCAGGCTAATTAGTAGCAGAAAGTGTCGGCCCTGTTTATGTATTGCCGCCTGCCCAGGCTAATTAGTAGCAGAAAGTGTCGGCCCTGTTTATGTATTGCCGCCTGCCCAGGCTAATTAGTAGCAGAAAGTGTCGGCCCTGTTTATGTATTGCCGCCTGCCCAGGCTAATTAGTAGCAGAAAGTGTCGGCCCTGTTTATGTATTGCCGCCTGCCCAGGCTAATTAGTAGCAGAAAGTGTCGTCCCTGTTTATGTATTGCCGCCTGCCCAGGCTTATTAGTAGCACAAAGTGTCGTCCCTGTTTATGTATTGCCGCCTGCCCAGGCTAATTAGTAGCAGAAAGTGTCGTCCCTGTTTATGTATTGCCCACTGCCCAGGCTAATTAGTAGCAGAAAGTGTCGGCCCTGTTTATGTATTGCCGCCTGCCCAGACTAATTAGTAGCAGAAAGTGTCGTCCCTGTTTATGTATTGCCGCCTGCCCAGGCTAATTAGTAGCAGAAAGTGTCGTCCCTGTTTATGTATTGCGGCCTGCCCAGGCTAATTAGTAGCAGAAAGTGTCGTCCCTGTTTATGTATTGCCGCCTGCCCAGGCTAATTAGTAGCAGAAAGTTTCGTCCCTGTTTATATATTGCCGCCTGCCCAGGCTAATTAGTAGCAGAAAGTGTCGGCCCTGTTTATGTATTGCCGCCTGCCCAGGCTAATTAGTAGCAGAAAGTGTCGGCCCTGTTTATGTATTGCCGCCTGCCCAGGCTAATTAGTAGCAGAAAGTGTCGGCCCTGTTTATGTATTGCCGCCTGCCCAGGCTAATTAGTAGCAGAAAGTGTCGGCCCTGTTTATGTATTGCCGCCTGCCCAGGCTAATTAGTAGCAGAAAGTGTCGGCCCTGTTAATGTATTGCCGCCTGCCCAGGCTAATTAGTAGCAGAAAGTGTCGTCCCTGTTTATGTATTGCCGCCTGCCCAGGCTTATTAGTAGCACAAAGTGTCGTCCCTGTTTATGTATTGCCGCCTGCCCAGGCTAATTAGTAGCAGAAAGTGTCTTCCCTGTTTATGTATTGCCGCCTGCCCAGGCTAATTAGTAGCAGAAAGTGTCGTCCCTGTTTATGTATTGCCGCCTGCCCAGGCTAATTAGTAGCAGAAAGTGTCGGCCCTGTTTATGTATTGCCGCCTGCCCAGGCTAATTAGTAGCAGAAAGTGTCGTCCCTGTTTATGTATTGCCGCCTGCCCAGGCTAATTAGTAGCACAAAGTGTCTTCCCTGTTTATGTATTGCCCACTGCCCAGGCTAATTAGTAGCAGAAAGTGTCGTCCCTGTTTATGTATTGCCCACTGCCCAGGCTAATTAGTAGCACAAAGTGTCGTCCCTGTTTATGTATTGCCCACTGCCCAGGCTTATTAGTAGCAGAAAGTGTCGTCCCTGTTTATGTATTGCCGCCTGCCCAGGCTAATTAGTAGCAGAAAGTGTCGTCCCTGTTTATGTATTGCCCACTGCCCAGGCTAATTAGTAGCAGAAAGTGTCGTCCCTGTTTATGTATTGCCGCCTGCCCAGGCTAATTAGTAGCAGAAAGTGTCGTCCCTGTTTATGTATTGCCCACTGCCCAGGCTAATTAGTAGCAGAAAGTGTCGTCCCTGTTTATGTATTGCCGCCTGCCCAGGCTAATTAGTAGCAGAAAGTGTCGTCCCTGTTTATGTATTGCCGCCTGCCCAGGCTAATTAGTAGCAGAAAGTGTCGTCCCTGTTTATGTATTGCTGCCTGCCCAGGCTAATTAGTAGCAGAAAGTGTCGTCCCTGTTTATGTATTGCCGCCTGCCCAGGCTAGGAATGACAATATGCACATGCATTCAGCCCACATTTCCCAATACGCAACTTAAATGATCATAGAAGAAAGAAACAAGAGCAAAGCCTTCATTCAGAAGTAATAAGCAAGAAAAAATGACAATGACCACCAAGACTTTGTGTTGTTCAGTTCAAAACAGTAATACTATTTGCTACTAATGGTGTATTGTATAGGGTGTCTGCCTAGCAATTGTAAGGTACCAAGTGGCATCACCCCTCAGGCAGCATTTTGGAGATCATACTTATGCCACCCAGTACTGCTTCTACCCAGAAACATGACTCAAGTGCCACTCTAAACAGCCTTTGGTCTTCATTTTTTTATGGTAATGATCCTGGCTATCCTTATAAGCCTAACATCTTTTTTAATGTTACTGAGCTAAAATAAATATTATTACACTTTAGGGGCAAGAACTGCGTACCTCTTGCTCCAGCTGGAGTTGTTGCCCTTGTTGTCTGATCTGATCCATCTTCCACTGGCGTTCCTCGTTGGTACGTCGTTGACGCACATCTTCCTCGTCACGACGAAACGCTTCATCCTAAAACATACTTGTGGTTGGCTATGGGAAAACAGGCCTTAATCCATGTGCGTAAAGTGTCCTCTCAGATTAGTCTGTGTAGTCTGCTAATTATCTCAATTAACCCTTTGAATGCTGGGAAATTTGTCTTCTGCTTAAATGTTGTCTGCTTAATTTCTAAAATTAGCATTTTCTTCGATTTTTTTCAAAGAATACTATCAGAATAGCAAACAGTTTGGATCCTGATGAGACGCCACGTTCAGTGGCGTCTCATCTGGATCAAAACTGTTTGCAAAGGCCTTCAAAATTCGGTTCCCGCACTGAAAGGGTTAATTATCACATCAATAGACATATCAGATATTTGTCTCTTAAAGTTAAAAGTCCTTCTTTGCCTTTGCAAAATGATGCATTACCATTCATCTAAAAAAATATAGTCATCACCATGTGTTTGTTTAAAACTCACATGCTCTTTTTTTATAAAAGTGTTTAACCACTAAACATCTTACATCCGATACCAGAAATTTGTTAATACATTTGAAACTCGCTTGGCTGGAATTTTTGGTTGGCTCAAAATCTCCTCAAAGAACCAATTTTTTAATTGCTATATATTCATTTAAAGTTTTGTCTGATGGCTTGAAATCGCGAGGGTTGATTTATCAGATGGCTCAAACTGTATTCACAATCCCAGTCACAGTTTTTACACCTTCTTTAATTTGTTTAGCTCAAACTTGCTTCCGGATGCATAAAGCTGTTGAGCGATAAGAAGAACTTGATTTAAGGCTGCTATAATTGAAAGCATATCATGGACTCGTTAATTGATTTCAGTACAAGATGACGTGGCTTTTTTTGTAGATGCAGTATATTTATGGCTGGAACGGCTGCATCATAACATGTACAATGTCAACTTGATGGAATAGAAAACTTATTAACTTTGTATCGATACAACAACTCATGTACAAAACACAGTATGACATCACTTAATTCTTAAAATACATGTTATGCTGATTGATATTTCAGCAATGTGTAAATGGTGCTTTTGCAAATTTATTTTTAGTGCTGGTTCTTAAATGTAAGTGTACAGGTGCTATGTAAAAAAACTCTTATATAATATACAATTTTGATATGATATTATATTTGTTTGATTTTGTGTGTATGAAAATTTCTCAACTAGAGATGTAAATCTAATGCAGATTCATGAAAGTAAAAATAAGTATATAAGAATTGGTTGGCTCAAATTCCGGATGGCTCAAACTTTTGCTGCCGGTGCAGGCGAGTTCGAGCTGCTGGGTTTTGACTGTATTGCAAATTAATTTAAATATGATCAACATACTTAGGAAGCAACCTTCCTACAAACTATCATTTTGAATGCTGGTACATGAACATAATTGTAGATGAAGTACTTATGTTCTATATTGAGTTATTTTGTTAGAGGTTTGTGCAACACATTTGAAAATGAAAATGGTGGGTTTATCACTAAGTAATACCTTTTTAATCCTGTCAAGGCGTTCCTGGTATTTCTTTTCCACACTTTCCAGCTCTGCCCTCAGGAGCTGCTGCAGCTGGAGAGGATGAAACCCGTTTGTATCTCCCCTTACTGGCACCACCTGGTTGGACTCACCATTCCTATATCCCCTCACTGGTACAAGCTGGTGGGCAACGGGCATATCGTCTTGACCTGTAAAACAATTAAGTAGGTATATAAGCCCATGTCCACCAAAAGTAAGTGCATAATCCTAAAATAGTATCACTTTTTGCGCACAAAATTGATGCAATCAAACTTTGAATAAATTGCTCTTATTTTTATTTTATTTTTATACCCTTCAATCTTAGAATCTTTTGGAAAAAACAGAACTTAATGCACATACGCTAATCAGGGATAACTCTATTTGCTTACATGTTACAGTAAGAACTCTCTTTACAATCACCCCCTAATAACGACCAACTGGCTATGATGATCACCATTTTTCAGTGACAAAATGTTCATTTTATATTTCAATGGTTGTTACATTCACTGATCTGACCAACCTGCTAATGGCTATTACGAGCTCTTTAATCAGTACCAATCAACGAAATTGCTCTTGACACCAACAAAATGACCAGGGACTTTCTCACCTGACTTAATTGGGGGTTGTGGCTGGATTTTTCGGGTTTGTGTACTAAGCAGTTGTGTCCAAATTAATGACAACTGTATGTACATCAACTGTGAAGTGTTAGATTTTCGGCCCTTCTTTTTTTTTCCGTAAATGGATTCTGAATTGATAATGAGCTAATATGATCGAGTCTATGATGGGTAAATTAGTTATTGTTTGGTGCACACTAAAAAGATTTAAAAAACGGTGAATAATTTAACAGTAAGAATAATGGAGTAAGATGGTTTTGATCGAGATGGATTTAAAAAAAGACTTGTATGCCCTTTTGTTATTCAAAATGGACAAGCGAAAACAGAAAAAAAAGGTTGATAGAATCAAAGTAAGTAATGGCAAATTTAAACAGCAGTCTAAAGTTTATTTAACATATACCATTTGTAATATCTGTCTTTCAAAATTCATGACAACTCAGAATTAAGGCCATCTCACTATTAAGACCACTTTCCACAGTTGGTCTATATAGCCAGGTTTCAGTGTATTTTTTGTTTAAAGGAAGCCTCAAATCAAGTCAAGGCTCAAAATGTCATCCCTGATAAGCCTGTGCAAACTTGACAGGCTAATGTGGTATGACACTTTATGCACATGCATTAAGCCCAATTTTCCAAGATTGAGGCTTATATTTAAAAATCGGACAGTTCAACTTTTAAAAGCCTATCAGTACCAGGAATCCCTTCTTCAACAGCCTTCCCAATCTCAATAGAAAGTCGGTTATCCCCTCCACCTTTGTTGTATTCTGTCTCCATATCGACTGTTTGAATATTGTCTTCCTCGTGACCTATAAGGTCGGCTAGTTCTTCACCAATGATGTCCTCATCATTCGCAATGTCCTCCAAAATCTATGGTTAATATGCAACTGGTATTCATTACATGCTTTCTAGTGGTTTTATAAGGAACTGCATTTAAATTGGTTGATTACGGACAGGAACACTAAAAATAACCACTTGTGACCATATTCATGTCAATGATCAATTGATATTTAAATGAAACCAATAAATATGGAATAGTATTTTGGCTGACAAGCATGTATCAGAGTCTTAAGAAGACTCGTTACAATCTACTTATGTTATATTCCTTTTTTATATATACCCAAACACCTCTATTTCTGAAAATATTGACCTTGTTTATGGTGGCACATAATATGCTGACAAAAGTAGTCCGGCTAGTATAGTAGTATGGGAATGAAAGACAGTGAGTAGCAAAATACCTTTTCTTCAGTTTTTTTGTTTAGAGTTGAAAAAGGATAATAATAAATCACATTATTGGATAAGGCCGAAAGTCAACCTATGCCTTTTCAAGTCATTCTTGAACAAACATTGTTTACATTTCATGTAGTATTGATTTATTACAAAACTTTTATGTAAATTATTCCTGTCAGAATTCCTGTAGTATTGATTTATTACAACATTTATATGTAAAACATTCCTGTCAGAATTCCTGTAGTATTGATTTATTACAACATTTATATGTAAAACATTCCTGTCAGAATTCCTGTAGTATTGATTTATTACAAGGTTTCTATGTAAAACATTCCTGTCAGAAATCCTTTCATTCTAAATGGCTTACTATATGAAGAATAGGGTACAGTGAACTTAGTAAGATACATCTTTTTACAAATACATGCATGCAGGTGAGGGGGGGGGACAAAAAAAAGAAATTAAATGTATAGCTCAATTACAGCAAAATACACTGATAAAACTGTGTTTATTTTTCACAATGATGTACACACTTTTTTCCTGTACGCTTCTGAATCTAGCCCATGTTCCTTTGCCAGCCGATCAAGAAGTGTTTGGTCTTCGTAGGGAATCATTGCCAGGCATTGGGGATCTGAAGTTGTACAATGGATATTAATATAAACTTAAATGGATGTTTTTCTAAGTGCTTTTTTTGAATATCAAACAGTGAATAATTAGGGTCTTAATATTATAATTTGCCATTATGTATTAAAAAAACATTTCAATACTAACTGTATGAAACAAAAATACAATGCTTAACCCTTTACCACTTAGATACATGTAGGTATTTTAACGCATGTTTAGTCCCTAAGAAAGTAACATTTAATTTAAGGCCTTTCTTACTAGATCCAAGTTTTAAAGGTTTCAGTTCCTACCTTTTGATACTGATGAGCAGAAAACAGCATAAATCTGAACAGACTACGAGTCACTCACCGGCTGTTCTGGTTTTATGCTGTTTGCACATAGCCATTTTCACTTAGCTTTTAAGTGGGACAGGGTTAATACAACATTGTATCATACAAAACAGGGAAATCAAATATTGCAACATTTTATATCATGCTTATTTATAATTATTGGTCAATAGCATGTTTGTCATAAAAATCAATTAAGCTATTTTACAGAATTTATGAGTCTCGTTCTGGGAAAACTGGGCTTAAAGACTGTGCATAAAATGTGGCCCCAGATTAGCCTGTGCATTTCACACAGGGACAATTTTTTTTCCCTAAACTGGATTTTTGTTAAGAAGAAACTGCTATTCAACAAAAAATGCTTTAAAAGCGGAAAGTGTGTTCCCTGATAAGCCTGTGCACTCAGAATGCAAACCTGATCTACTCTCTGAAGTCTGCAAAAGCTCATCACACTCAGCAAGCTCCTGCTCAAAGTGGCTGCTCTGCTCCTGCAGACGCTTGACGTAGTCGTCCATCTCTCCGGGGATATCCTGGCAACAGAGGGTCACAGTAGGCAATGGGTTCCATTTTTTCTTAATTTAATGTGTCCAACATCATTTCTACATAATGCCAGAACTAAAACAAGCACTCACTGATAATTATTAGGAATAGAGGTACAGAGATGTACCTGAATAGAAAATTTAGTCACGCACAGGGTTACCCCTGACTCAGAAATTCAGGCACTGCGTAACCACTTTGCTAAAAAGCCCGGGAAAATTCATGCAAACTGACCAGGTAGGTTAGCTCCCTTTTTCATCAGTTGTACCCCATTCTCAACAGTAATGACGAATCCCCTCTACCACCCTAAGACATTGCATATCATAATACATAGCAAATAGCAATAATTATTTTACAGAAAAAAATAAGGTAATAAGTAATAAGGAGCCTTACTTTTGCAACTTTTAATGTAAGATAACGACAATTCAACATTCACAACTTCATATTATAAGGAACAATGCATGTTATTTCGAATATTCTATAAATGTTCATTTACATTAATGTTGTTATTGCTTGTTATATAAGAAAGGCATATTGTAAATAAAACAAGATGTGTTTGTGAAACACTTTGTCCCCCCCCCCCATATATTTGACCTTTGACCTTAAAGGATGACCTTGACCTTTCACCACTAAAAATGAGCCGCTCAATGAAATACACATGCATGACAAATATCAAGTTGCTATCTTCAATATTGCAAAAGTTATGGCTAATGTAAAAGTTTGAGGCAAACAAACCAAAAACAAACAGACAGGGCAAAAACAATATGTCCCCCAGTATAGACTGGGGGACATAAAAATGTATTTTTAAATAGGTTTTACTAAACAGTTTGTAATATGCATTTATTATCATATTATATCCTTTGAAAATTATTGTATAATTATTATTAATAATTATAATCAGTTTTATTATTTATCTTGCAATTTGCAAATTGAAGAAATATTGGAGCACTACATAGGAAAAGTTCCTAAAACACACACAAATGGATAGACAGAGAACCCTTATAAAACTAGACAGATTGATATAAGTACATCAGATAATTTATTAATGTAGAAGATTGCAACCCCTGTGAAGAAAAGAAAAATCATTGCTGACGTCATTTTAATAAATGGTTGAGCCTTTTATTATCAACAAACTTCAAACACATTATAATCAATGACCTATATTACCCAATTGCAGCATAACACAAGAGTTTAATTTAGTATTGAGAGCATTTATTGTATCTAATATTTAATATGGTAAAAGTTGATAAATAAACTTAAAATGATATCATGATTATATCTGCATTACTTACAATATCTCCATAACTTTCCAGGTTGTCATCAGGAACATCATCTGGATCATTTAAGACTTCATCATCGAGGTCAATGTTCTCTAGTTCTAGCTGTATTTCAGCTTCAATCAGTGCAGCCTCATCCATTTGGCCCTGCACTCCTGATGGAGGCATACTCATCACATCTAAAAAATAAGATTCAATCTTAAATATGAAGCAAACATAAAAATCAAAATTACTCAGCATTCTGTTTTAACAAGCAACTGATTTCAACAAGTACATTTTGTGTTATTCTCCATAATGTATTATAATAGATTACTTTAAAGAGAATGCTTTTTTTAAGTGATCTCAAAATGCCTGGTATTTCGACAAGCCTACAGCGGTCTTGGTTTTAAGATGATTTATGGTTCGCCATAATGTATGTTGTTTTTGCCATAAGTTCTTCCTAGACAGTTAATGCAGGATGTTCAAAATTAATGCTTACTGGGCCTTTTAATAACTGTTCTTTTAATGATTAGAATATTTCAACAGAATATATCAACCAATTTTAAAAAGTGACTTATTTCCTTGCATGGTGTGGGAAACTGAAATCAGAATACTTATCAACAATGTGCAAAAATAAAATAAAGTTTTAAAGTTGATAACTTGGAGCAATCCGCAAGTGTGGATAGAACTCACTATGTCAAAATTGAAAAGGAATATTACTTAACATACAGTAAACACCTTAATACCATTAATCAGTATTCAAACAAAAAAATAATACAGTGGAAACCCGAGTGCTTGAAAATGCTCAGCTTGAATTTGCAGTTGGCTCAAATTGTTCTCAAACCACCAATTTTTTTATTCTTTATATTCATTTCCACTTTACGATGTTTGGTTGCATTTGCGAAGTATTATCGTATGGCTCAAAGTGTCTTCTCAGTCCCTGGGACAATTTTAAAACATTCTTTGTCTGTTTTGATCTGATACACTTTGAGTCTCATGGAGCTTTATTTGTGCAATGTCTTAATTCATGTCACAGCTTTTGCAAACTAGTCGTTAACTCAATTGTTAGTTAATTTGAGTAAAATATGTAATCCGCATGTTTTGTATCTAAGTGCAGTTTCTTACATGTACCTGTTAATGTGCCTTGTGAAAAAAGCTGATCTTATATATTAATATTATGAAATGTTTGATGTATATGTACCAGTTGTTCAATATTTGTTAATAAAAACATACATGCCAGACGTCCCTTTCTTAGCCTGACAGTACTGCTTTTTGGGTGTTTGTCCCGGTTTCTGGGTATAAGGCAATTTTTCCCGATATTTGTAAAAAATGACGTACATTCTGTAAGTTAACAATAAAATTCACTTTTCAAGTTCCCTCTGGCTTGAATTTACCATTGTTAATCCGTTTATTGCCCCCTTCTAACAAACAATTTCTACCACTCAAGAGGACCAGTATTGGTTTTACACCTTATCAGCGATTTATCTGTAAATTATTGATTTTATCAGGCATTCACATCATGGTGTTTTATGATAGGAGTCGCTAATTGCTAGCGAATGATGCATCATAATGAATTAAAAGCCGACTGATTTTGTATTTAATGGCCCAATCAAGTCCAAAGATACTATTACACAGTATTCTGTATATTATACATCCTGAGTCAAACAAAAATGTCAAAACACCTATTTTGTACACATTGATGTTTAACATAAATTTTGTTTTCGACTGATTTTTAGAAAATTGTTTGTACATTTTGCATCAATCTAAATTTATAGTAAACAGTGCTTGCATGATGCAGGCACATTGCCTTAAACCATTTACACAAGTTCCTCCCGACTGGATGTCATATAAAGGCATGCCCCACATTTCACTTTATGGAGTCATCTGCATTGTGCACATGCATGTGTACCTCCGGAAAATGGAGAGTGTTGTGTTCATGAAATTCTTCAGAACATTTATTGTCAATATTGGCCAGAATTTATGAGATTTTGAACGTAATATACTGATTACTAACTACATTTGAGCATGATAGATTGTTTAAGGTGTCCCAATTTTTGGTCAAATGTCCAGACATTTTTTATGGATTTGGACCTGACAAAATCTGGCATGTATGATAAAAAATATTAGTAAATAAATTAGTTTATCAATAAAGAGAAAGCAGTACAGAGTCAAGGTAGTATACATTCCAATGGAGATGCAAATCTGTTGTAGACTAATAGTTGGACTGGAATTTTAGATGGATGGAACTTTTTTTAGTATTGAATAAGACGGTAAAAGAATGTTTTTTTAGAGAATTGATAATGTTGTTTTTTTAAATTACTGATTTTAGTCATAATTGCATATTAAATACGCAGGTTCATTAGACAACTTAATAGCGAGCTTGCTGAGCCGCCATAGGCGGCTCGAGAGCTCGCATTACGTTAACACATGTATTGGACTGTAAGTCTACACAGGTTGTTGTTTTGAAAAGTTTGGTATCTGCGCGCGCAACCGAACCTGATATCCGGAACATCCGAAACCGGAACTGGAAATTTTCAAAGTAAATAACCAGCGTCTCCTGATTGATCAAAATGATACAATAGGAAAAATGATCAAATTTACGGCTTTTAAATATTTTAAAATTCTGCAATCTATTTATTGTTACTATATTTCGAATAAAGCATCAGATTTCTTCATGTAAAACATTTGTCTTCATTCAGGGACTTCCCCGTTCGATGACGTCATCACACAATTTATCCAAGTAACGAATGACGTCACCGTTTTGTGTGTACATAGCAAGTGTCAACACTGACCACTACACGCATTTTTTATTAAAAATGATGACAAAACAAGTAAGTGCTATTATTTATTGGACGATTGCCATTGAGGAACAAACACATGATTGGTTTGGCATGTACTCAGGTACCAAACTTTTTCAAACAACAACCTGCACAGTCAAATACTCGATTTCATAATCATTTCATATAGTGTTTTTCTTTCACTGTCTAAGTCATGCATTACATTTAAATTTAAAAGGTGGTTGAGTATCATTTCAACATGACCAAACTTTATGATCTCATATTCTAGATATCTATTCTCTTCTATTGAAAAAAATAAGAAGAATTTAGTTTAATTTTTATGCCTAACAAAATGGCATGATTCAAACAAATATTGCTACCTTTTACAATATCTCAAATTGAGGGAGAGAGTGCTCTATTTGAAATCTGAGCTTACCTTTCTTGTAAAGAACATTTTAAATTAATTATTTGATAATTACTACAAATAGTGCAATGTTTATAGATACTATAAAACGTGATTGATATAAGCAATCAAAAGATGTGATCAAATGTGATTAACCATATTTAAAACATAAATTCAAATAAGATGTAAATAACTTTGAGGTGGGTGACGTGACAGTCGCTACCTTTAGTACGGTGGCTGACTTGACAGTCTCTACCTTGAGTACGGTGGGTGACGTGATAGTCGCTACCTTGAGTATGGTGGGTGACGTGACAGTCGCTAACCAAAATGACTTTTAAACAGTAGTTAGGAATATACAAATTAATTTAATCCTAGTATTTTGGTACTTAAAAAAATATATACTTACTTACAAGTGTAAAATTATCAAAGTGTTATATCAATGGTATTAAATAACATGTTTTGGTGGGTGAAATAATTATTGCTGACCTACCTTGCATTTATTCCTCAATTATGGTAATTTGAAATTACTTTAACTTTAAATGCTCAAAAAGGAAAATAAAACAAATATGCTGCTTGGCCCTTGTGCAATCTAAGTACAGTATGCAACATTGAGAAATCATTGCTGATGCCAGTGAAAATTATAATTGAGAAGGTAGCAACAGTTTTTACACTGTAGGTTCTAGTTGATTGTTTATTGTTTTTAGGAGGTAATGCCAAGTACATACATACTAGATTAATATATTTATCCTTGGTATATACATATCTTTGTTTGCTGCACAATTTGTTTATAGTTTCATGTGTTACGCAACTTTTACCTTTGATATATCTTCTCTTCAGGTATACATAATTATCGAAGTATAGGTCACTTTATGGTTTAGATAATTACTTATTAAAATATTAGAGTTATTTAGTTACAAGGACTGTTCTGTTGCTCTTATCCGCAGTTGGTATTCGAACCATATATATTTTACCAGATTTGTGCAAAATAAGGTGAATTTATCTCAACTATACACAGTCGGCAAATTAATTAGCACCATTTTTACAAACAGATGCTTGTGTGGGCTTTTCAAACATTAGCTCATGTGAGCTTTTGAACTGACAATATACTGTTCTAAATCGTAACAGAATATCAATTAAATGTAATTCTTTGTAAAATTTTCCTAAGCAAGGTAATTATGCTATTAAACATCATTGCAGTTTACCTATATATTTTTCAAAAGGTCAGATAGCTTAATTGGAAGAGCAACCCAGGCCAATATCATATGATCAATATCATCAGATGGCTCATGGGTGGATTCTGGTTCGAATCCCGATCTGACTGTCGTAGGTAAACCTGTGGTTGCAAGGCTGGCAACTGATAGTGTGACAATCTGTTTTGGGCGGGGTTTTGGGCTAAAAGTTATGTTCATCAGGTCACATGAAACCCTTTAATATGGCCCGTTCGTTGTTTAATTGCTGATTAACATAATAATTAAAAGTTAATTTCCTTATTTTTTTTATACCAGTGCCTATATTATTACCAGTCTTTACGAACTCCACGTTCTTCTGTTAGGAAGTGCCTATATATATATAAATATAATAATTTTATTTAAAGTGATATTATGGGCATCTAACAGTAAAAAGGTGTCTATCGCAACCGTTGTTTATTTTTGCTGTTTTCACTTCATATACACTTATATTTGTTAATGCAGCATCAACATAATAAAACAATATCCCGTAAAGAGAAAAATAATCCATTTGAATATCAACCGTACTTTCATTTTGACAACTGAAGACAGAAATGATTCGATGTACGATGTGAGTCTAAATGTAGTTTTCTTGCAGTTTCGTTCATACAACACAAAAACACAATTTTGTTTTATGGATCATTTCGGCTTAGAGGATTGGGTGAGTCATGTAAAATATCGAAAGAATATTTATTTTTTATAAACAACTGGTAGCAAGATGAGTTGTATATAATTGGTCAGTTATAACATTTTAACTTATTCTTTTGACTTGTTTATGCTGTTAATTCTTTTCAGCTCAAGTAAACAGTGAAAATGCCCATAATATCACTTTAAATATCATGTTTATTAAAGTTTTTTGATATTTTTTTCTATTAACATTAATCGAGCTCGCTTTGAGGCTTTGCTTTATTTCATATTAAAGATTAACACACCATCAAATTAATTATTAATAAATTCATACCTCTTTCTAAGCAAAAAATGTTTACACTGGCGACGGAAATGGTTTTGTGGCATTCGGTCGTAAAACAAAGTAATACAATACAAGGACCGAAGTACCGAACCAATCATTCTGAACTGTATAGAAAATGTACTTCAAGATCGGATTGAGATTTTGTAACATGATTTTTGTGCAATCTTAATGATAAACGAAAAATACGTTTTACGACAATATTAGCTTGAGTAGTAAAACGTTAAGCGAGTTTTAGCGGAATAATTCGATGCATTTGTTTATTTTTTTGCAAAATTTTCCGCTAGACCGGTAAAAGATGGATTCAGAAAGTCAAGGGGATGTTCCAGAAGATCTTTTCAAAGACGTTACATTCTACATAGTGGGAGAAATCTCGGAAAATGTAAGTAATTAGTACCGGAGAATGTACTCCTATACGGAGAATGGTGTAGGTTACACTCTACTTTGTATTTGTTATTGAAAAAAACACAGTTTACAAGTCATGGTAGTAGACTGAATAAAAGCTCTGGAAGGTTTAGGAAACTGTGAGCAAAGAACAAGAAGCTAAGACACAGATGTTGTTGTTGCACACATTAAAAAAAAAAAAACATGCACAATCCCAAGCAAGTGTTTTAGTCGATCTTGCCCTCTTAATATTAATAAATACACCCTTAGATTATAAGTGACAAGAAAGCAACAATATTTTGTCAAATTAGTAGCTAGATTTAGCTCCAGGGAGTTATCTATATCATGTGCACTGTTTCTCGTGAGTCCGGCCATTCTGATTAGTTGTTGAGGTTTGTTACAATGCATATGTATGTGCTTGATTTTGTAAATAGTTTCTGAATGATAGTAAGCAGTTTTTTTACCTTATTAATTAATTAATATATTTATTTTTCATAGAAAGATATGTCTCATGATTATAATATCTCAATTCTATTTCAATTTAATATTGTCAAACTTAATAAATTATGAAAAAAGCAATGAATATAGTGCCAACATGTACAAATGTAATAATGAGAGAGTAAGTAAACAAATCCCCCAAAGTGGAAAATCGCCTGTAAAATTTCCCCCACATAAGGGCTAAAGGCCCCCATCCCCAACAACCCCCCAAAAAACCTGGTAAGAAACTTCTCTTCATGTTCTAAAAATATGTGTACAGAAATTTCACAAATAAGGGACTTTTACACTTATTTTAAACCTTCTAATAAACCCCCAAATACACATACAATTACGTTTAATTTGAGAGTAAACATAACTTACTTTCAACCAAGCACCGGAGATCATGTGAATGATCATCCTTATGATCATTTATGAACTGCAAAAAAAAGAAAACATCTTAAAATGGTGAAACATCAACTGTGTAGCATTTTTACAGTGTTATTTTAAGTTGTCTCATTGAACTGCTTGACCCATAGGAAGATCCAGACTGATTAGAAGAAGGGACCAATCAAGAGAGTAAACAAAATTGTCTTAATAAAATGGTTAAAAAGAAACACATTCTGGAAAAAAGTAAAATAATTGTCACTAATAATCGAATTCTCAGATCGATTCTGTGACACAACTATCATGTATAACGTTTAAATGACATTAAATAATCCAGATATAAGTATAGTTTAAAATGTCATTACCTTGCATTTTGATAACTAGAAGAGTAGTTATAAACCAACAAAATGCTGTTGCCGTTATTGACAATAAATGTGTTAAAGAATTTCTTAAACACAAACATTCACCCTTTTTTGGAAATATACAGGAAGTTGGTATATCGAAACTAAGCGGCCTTTCATTAAAATTGTTTCCAAGCTAGCTTAGGAAAAGTAATTACAATTGCCAATATGGACTGAGCATGCATGATTCAGGGGTTCAATATCAGCGCATCTGGCAGTGCACGTAACCGTTAATTCCACCTTCGTTCTCTCTAAAAGTTTGAGAGGCGGAGCTATGCACATGTTATTACAGGATAGGTATAGAATGTTGATCACTAAAAAAAAAAGCCTTTTATTGGTTAGAAAGTGTTGTTTTATGGCTTCTTGACAGGCAGCGGCTTTCCTTTGATGATGTTAAACTGACGATAAATCATTGATCAAGTTAGTCAATGGTCAACAGATTTTCCAAGTTTACCCTTAAGTGGTTGCTAATCCAAGATTTGGATGTCAAATTACATGAAAATCAGCAGTCGCTGGTCGCATTAGACAAAAGCCACTTAATTCAATATTAAAGTATAGAGAAAATGCTCGGGGAATTCAAAGTGGTCGCATTAGACAAAGGTCGCTTAATTCAAGTAGTTGCATCAATAAGATTGACTGTACTTCTAAAATTATTGAATATGAAATCAGATATAGTTGCGTTTTTTTTACATTAGGATTTGAAAGTTGATGGGTCTGTCAATATCTTACTGATATTTTCTAAAGCAAGTGAATGACTTCCTAAACAAACAGCTCAAACAAATAAAAACAGAAGACAGCATAACCAAATGAACACATAAAAAATTAGGCATGCTAATGGCTGAAGCAGAAATACCTAAATACTCAGGACTTTGTCTACCCTCTCATATTGTTTTTGTAATGAACAGCTGCTTAATACAACACTTATTTAAAATGAGTTCAAAAGAAAAGAATTATTTTTACTGAGCATTGGCAGTTTTGGACTTGTTTCAATGATTGTAGGTAGTGGGTCTGCTCACCAAGTACCAGGGTAAGCGTGACACGTACCTGAGCGAGATGGTGAGTCATGTGATAGCCGACGACGTGGACAACCACGAGTACCAGGAGGCCAGGGAGCTATTTGAGTTGCCCTGTGTGATGGTGAGAACACTGCTGTAACACTGACATTTCTGCATCAATTGCACATTAATTTTGATTTTAATTATCTTTCACGAATTCACTTGAAATTAGCATTTAACCAAGCAAGCCCTAATTTTCCCATTATTACTTAAGACCAAGAAAATGATACAAACTGAACATGTGAGAAAGCCAACATTACCAGGGCAGGGTTTGGGAGCGTATGCAAATTTCAAACACTGAAAGCAACATTTTTAGCTTTACTTTTTGAAGAAAAGGAATGCTACTCTAAGCGCCTTGATGTCAAAGTCCGAGCGAGAATAAAGTTGTTCAGTTACTTAATTTCTCAATCATAAATGTGTATTCTCCATGGTTAAATGATTCAATATGCAAAGTTTTTGTTACTTTTGTCTGAAATTTGTAAAAATTAGGGACCCTTTTTTACTTTCACTTTATGCATAGGAAAATTTCTAAGTAAAAAACGGTTCCTAATTTTGACCTATTAAAATGGGCCCATGAATCAATACTGATAAGTCTTAAAATGGGAAAATATGCATATATTGAAGGCAGAATTTAGTTCACTTGTTTTTCATACCATTTGTTAGCTCACCTGTCACAAAGTGACATGGTGAGCTTATGTGACCGTGTGATGTCCGGCATCCGTATGTGTGTGCGTGCGTTCGTCCGTCAACAATTTGTTTGTGTAGACAGTAGAGGTCACAGTTTTCATCCAATCTTTATGAAATTTGGTCAGAATGTTTATCTTGATGAAATCTGGGTTGGGATTGTATTTGGGTCATCTGGGGTCAAAAACTAGGTCACTAGGTCACATAATAGGTCAAATAATAGAAAAACCTTGTGTAGACAATAGAGCTCGCAGTTTTCATCCAATCTTTATGAAATTTGGTCAGAATGTTTATCTTGATGAAATCTGGGTTGGGATTGTATTTGGGTCATCTGGGGTCAAAAACTAGGTCAAAAACTAGGTCACATAATAGGTCAAATAATAGAAAAACCTTGTGTAGACAATAGAGGTTGCAGTTTTCATCCAATCTTTATGAAATTTGGTTTGAATGTTTATCTTGATGAAATCTGGGTTGGGATTGTATTTGGGTCATCTGGAGTCAAAAACTAGGTCAAATAATAGAAAAACCTTGTGTAGACAGTAGAGGTCACAGTTTTCATTCAATCTTTATGAAATTTGGTCAGAATGTTTATCTTGATTAAATCTGGGTTGGGATTGTATTTGGGTCATCTGGAGTCAAAAACTAGGTCACTAGGTCAAAAACTAGATCAAATAGTAGAAAAACCTTGTGTAGACAGTAGAAGTCTCATCATCGTGTTTCCGGCAGCCATTTTGAACAGAGATCAATTTTTGTAAATAAAGATTAACCGCCACTTCAAAGAAAAACAAAGAGAAACAGACGAACCAGAGAGCCACTACAATACCAGAACATCTATCCACTACGCCGCACTGTCCCTTACCCGTCCATTGATTCTTTTTTTTGTTTTTTCGTAAATTTCTAAAACTTGCAGCATTTCGGACGTCATTTGGTATTCGGAATTATTTTTGGCTTCTTCATCGTATAAATTAAACATTACCAAATGACAAATTAACTACCTTATTTACTTATATAAACTATATTGGGTTGTTTACCGGTGCTGTGCCTGCATTTAGTGCTTTACACGTATTAAGAGTTGTGTCAAATAAAAACCATTATTATATCACACACATAACATCTAAGATTCCCACGAAACTAGCGTCGTTCCTTCTTTATTTCATTTTCATTTCTACAATATGTCGTCCTACAAAAGAGCATCCATCTACCCATCTAAGGGGCAGTGTCAAAACCTGACCCCTTTACTAGGGGAGGCACGTTCAGGGTCGGATAGGCATCACCTATCTCAAAACACCATGCCCTATTAGTGCCTCCTCCAGTCAGCTGGTAGTGTAGCCCCCATCATGTCTCTTCTTACCATTTTTCAATTGGCCTCAGGTTTGGCCGGGGTACTCCCCGGACTAGTTGAGCCCTAAACACTATCATCACAACCGGTTCCGCTTCTTCACCTAAACATGCCTCTCCCGGTTCTATCTCGCCCCAAGCCGGGAGGACATGCACCATAGTTGAGGGGCTAGTGGGTAAGAGTACCCCCCCCCCCCCTCAACCTATAAATAGGGAATCCCCCCCCCCCCCCAAGGTTACCTTTGCGGAACCGGTGACCAAACACACACCCGATTTATGCACCACCCCCCCTGTATCGCCTATCCAGGGGGATCCACCCACTCAGAGACGCCCTCCTGTGGCTACCAGGGGGTCCTCCCCGTCCACCACGTTGACCGACGGTGCTAGCGACACCACCTGTAGTGGTCCTACACTGTCGGACGACTCTATGTTTGATATCACGGGGAGAGACTCTCTGGTGTCGGTGCACTCCAGTATATTGGAGAACCTTTCTATCTCTGGTATCTGTGAAATAGAGGAGGAACCCCGAGTCAGTGTCCCCCCTAACCTTCCCAGATTGGTCGACTCCCAGACATCCCCAATGAGCTCCCCTACCGACAACACCAGCAGACGTAACTCGTTTGCTGGGGACTCATTAAAATCAAGGATCCGCCAGCAACAGGTCCCACATATAGGAAAATATATCTCAGCGAGCTGGCGGATCTGGTTGCTGAGATAATAAAGGACCAGAAAAGGCCCACTGGGAGTCGAGTTATATCTTACATCTACAACAAAATTGATTCTCGATTCAAAAATTGCAGAGAATCAATAACAAAGGTCATCCCCCCTGATAAAATTTTAAGTAATAAAATCCATTCTGGAACTGGGGATCCTCCAATAGTAGTAGCAGATCCAGGATGCCCCCTCCCCCGGCCAGCGGTACCCTCCCCGCAAATAAGAAACACGTTCGGCTTGCCAGGACCCCTGCGAAACTCAAAGGGGCCTGTGCAGGCCACAAACTAGGAGTTAAATCTCCTCACCACTCAATAAATCAGATTAAACGCAAGTTAATTTCGCACCACTATGGACAGTGACCTGCAAATAATTTCATTCAATGTTGGTGGTCTTTCCGCCAACAAATTTACAGAATTAAAATATTTTATTGACTGCAACACTAATACCCATATCATATGTTTACAGGAAACAAAATTTTCAAATATTTCTGTAAAACAAATACCAGGGTATAACTGTGAATTTAAGAATTATGTTACTTCAAACCAAAATATTGCTGGTGGTCTTGCCATATATATTAAAAATACAATTAATTATGAACACCTGGGAGTGAACAACCAATTTAAATCTGATGGTAGCACTGCTATTGAGGCATTAGCAATTAAATTGGTTATTGACAAGAACTGGCCTCTTATCCAGGTCAATTTATATTCAAGAGGATGTGATCTTGAAACCCTGAACGGCCTCTTTAAGGAATTAAGGACCATTAAAGGACCCTTTGATGTAATATTCACAGGCGACTTTAATGCACATCACCCTGCTTGGGGTTCCATAAATTCAGATGCAGAAGGTCGGGCGGTAATAGAATGGTTGGACAAGCAAGATCTTATACTGCTCAATGACGGTTCTCCAACCAGGCTTAACCCCACTGGTTTAAACTCCCACATTGACCTTACTGCTGTTAATGCCAGGATAGCAAGTGCGTCTGCATGGGCAACTGTTAAAGATGCCATGGGATCTGATCACCTCCCACAACAGGTTACCCTGCTCAACTATATTGCACAGGGAACTGAGGCCCAATGCTCAGGAGAGCAAAAGTTTTTATTGGAAAAAGCTAATTGGGCTCAGTTTAGGGACCTCTGCTCAGATCTCTCCCTTGCAGATGTTCACTCCCAGGATCCAAATCTGTTTTGTATTAACTTAACCAGCAGGATACTGTCCATAGCGGAATGTAGCATACCGGTCTCCTCCGGCAAGGTCAAAGCCAGAAATAGGGTCCCGTGGTGGAATGAGGCGTGCTCCAATGCGGTACAGGATCGTAAAAATGCTTTAAAAAATCTTAAAAAGAACCCCGCTGAGCATAATCTTCTTAATTATAGGTCCCTCGAAAATCAGGCAAAGCGGGTTATTTTGGACGCAAAAACTCAAAATTGGAAAGAATTCTGTGATTCAGCTATCATTAATAAGAAAAATACTAGGGATTTTTGGCAAAAAATTCACAGAATTAAAGGAAATTCATTCACCCCTGTACCGCTACTTAAATACAAAGGCGAAATTGCCACTACCCCAAGGGACAAGGCTCAATTTTTGGTACGACATTTCCAATCTGTCTCCAGTGACTCAAACCTTCCCGTTGAAACTCTGAATTATCAAAAGCGGTTTGAGACTGAGCACCGAAATATTTTAAATGAGCCTGGGGATAACAGCACGCCTCTCAATTTACCATTCACTATCACAGAATTATTAAGTGCCATTAACAGCAGGAGCAACACCGCCACGGGGCCTGACAAAATAGCATATTTAATGTTTAAAAATATGCCAGCCATAACTCTAAAAATCTGGCTTAACCTATTCAATCAGGTGTATAGGACAGGCAGGATACCACCCGATTGGAAGCAGGCCACAGTGATTCCAATTCCTAAATCGGTAAAGACAAAAATGATCCAAACTCATATCGTCCAATAAGTCTAACATCACATGCAGGTAAATTACTAGAAATAATGGTCAAAAATAGATTAGAACACTTATTGGAATCAAATAATATACTAAACCCCTTCCAGTCTGGCTTTAGGAAGGGGCGATCTACTATTGATCAGCTAGCTAGATTGCAACATGATATTCTTTCTGCAAAAAATCAAGGGCAATCAGTATTAGCAATTTTTTTGGACCTTCAGGCCGCCTTTGATTTAACATGGACCTTCGGCATACTAAAAAAGCTAGCTGACTATGGAATCACTGGATACTGTTTCCACTACCTCAGAGCATTCCTAGAGGGCCGTAAAATCCAGGTCAGGGTCGATGGGGAGTTATCAGAGGTAGCCATAACTGAACGCGGAACCCCTCAGGGGTCCGTAATATCCCCAACTCTGTTCTCCCTCATCGTAAACGGTCTACCTGATGCCGTAAAAGACTCAGGAATGGTTATCTCCCAGTTTGCCGATGACTCAGGCACTTGGTTAAAGGGGTCTAACATGTTACGCCTGCAAAAGAGGGCTCAAGCAGGCTTAGACTCCATATGGAAATGGGCAATTGAATGGGGATTCAAAATTTCTCCAACCAAAACAGTAGGAGTACTATTTGGCGAACAATTTCAGCACTCTTTGGACTTAAATTTAGGCGGCACCAAAATTATCTTTGAAAAAGTGGTGAAATTTCTAGGTATGTACCTAGATAAACAGTTAACTTTTACTCACCACTTCAAATATTTGGCAGAAAGGTGTGAAAGGGACCTAAATTTAATGAGAATTTTAAGAGGCACAGGTTTCGGATCAGATAAAAATAGCCTCTTAACACTCTACAAGTCCCTTATACGTCCAAAGCTAGATTATGGAGCCCAAATCTATGCATGTGCTAAGCCAAACGCTCTAAAAATGGTTGATGCCATTCAACACAAGGCCCTAAGGATAGCTCTGAGAGCCCTAAACTGTACACCGGGTGCACTGCTAGAGGAGGAGGCCGGAGTGTTACCTCTTGACTTGCGTAGAAAACAACAGTCCCTCAATTTCTGGGCCAGGGTTAAGTCTCGGCATGGTTCAAACCCCGTTAACAAACTTGTCAGGACTGGCACCTTCATCAAGGGGAAAATACTAGGGATGTCAACGAATATCCGAATATTCGGTCCCGGACCGAATATTCGGATATTGTTTTCCAAATCGAATATTCGGAAGAAAAAATAAAAAATCGAGTAATTTCAAAGACTTTGTATTCGTAAAATTTGCTTCAAACATTGTCAAAAAAGTTGTTCCTCGTGTCATAATGTTTATTCCGGTAGGCGCGATAATGCGTCGCTATGGTGATGACAGTATACCGGTCATAAATCCCGCTAACAAAGCCAGACACTTTGTGTCAAAATTATGATAGGTGCAAATCGCCTCGGCAATCAAAACACCGACCTGCACTTGATCCAATGACTCGAATTACATTTAAAATTATCAAAGATTAAATGAGTAAAGGAAAAGCCAACTTTGTGTAAAAAACAAATAAGACCGTATGGCAATTAAAACACCGACCCGTCTTGATCTAATAACTCGAATTACATTTAAAATGATCGAAGATTAAATGAGTAAAGAAAGAGCCGACTTGGTGTGAAAAACAAAACAGATCGTATGGTTATAATCACATTGTCCAATCAAAAAGGCTTTTAGAAAATAATTTACTCAACCTCTAATGAGTATTTGCGTATTGTATGGTCCAAACATTAATTAATTACTCAATATTCAATCAGGTATTATACTTAAAGAAATATTTTTGGTATTTCACCCTCATTTAATTGAAAATATTATAATTGCTACACGCATAAAGTAAATATCTGTCCAAGCAAAATGCCACCTACGCCTTCCGCTGCTTGGAAGTATTTCACGACATCATCCGATAAGAAGTCGCCGATCCAAGTGTCTTTTAAACGTGGCAACTTTAAAAGACTGACTGTTTAGTCTGTTAAACAGGTTCAAAGTGTGTTGTGGCTATGTACATAATTCGTTTAAGTTCAGCTTTAATTATATGTAGATCTAACTGTTTTGTTTTGTAATTATTTTGTCGTCATGTAATATTATGTTTCTCGTTCTATTGTTGATGTACGATATTAATAGTTTAAAAACAGTTTTTGTCATTCAATTTTAACAATAAAAAGTAATCAACAAAATCAGCTTCGAATTAGCCACGGCAACGCTGTGTCAATATTTAGTCACTTCCGGTGAACTTCCGGTAAAAACGAAAGTAGAATTCATGGAGTAATGGTACGGTAAACAAAGTTGACTTTTTTCCAACAGATGTTGACCGAATATTCGTTCGGAAGGGTGACCGAATATTGGAATACCGAAATCGGTATTCGTTCCCATCCCTAGAAAATACTTAAGCGTAAGCATGTCGCCCTACCTTTTGGTGCGAGTATTAGGACCCTGGTTGAGGATGCTGGTCTCGACAAGGTACATGTAGCAGACCTGAGGCCCTCCAAGGTCCCCCCCTGGACGCTTGGACCCATTGATGTTGACCTATCACTCTCTAATTAAATAACGAAAACTGACTTGCCACAACTCATCAAGTCAGAAGCTCTCTCTCTTATAGATAATATGTATGCTGAGCATCTAAAAATCTACACTGACGGCTCCAAATGCCCTAACTCTGGTTTGGTAGCCAACTCTTTTGTAATCCCTTCAAAAAACATTAGTAAAACGCACAGGCTCAGCAACAATCTCTCTATTTTTAAAGCAGAACTTTTGGCAATTAAATTCTCTCTGTGCTGGATATTGGTCAATAAACCTACTAAAACTGCTATTTTATCAGACTCAATGTCATCTCTTGAGTCCATAAAAAACAGAAATAGCAGATCTAGGCCTGATATTTTAGCTAGCATTTTGGAACTTCATCAACAGTGCCTAGATAAATCTTTAAAGGTCTCATTAGTATGGTGTCCAGCACATGTCAACATCAGTGGAAATGAACAGGCCGACAAGGGGGCCAAAGAGGGCCTCTTGAGGGGGGCCGTAGATGTTGGGGAACCCCTGGCACCTTCTGAGATCTACTCCTTGACAAAGAAATTTGTTTTGGGCGAGTGGAATCTCCGGACCGACAATTTGTCTTCCCGTCGACATACTTTTACTAGACCTGCGAAAACCCTCAGGCCGCCTGACAGATACTCAGCAAGCATTGTGCTTGACAGAGCCATCACGCGCCTGAGGATGGGAACCACCCTATTACCCGGTGGCGCAGGAAAGTATGTCCTCGGTATAGACCCTGCATGTCCTAGGTGCCAGGAACCTCTCACTGCGCCCCACATGCTGCTACACTGTCCTAACCATAAGGCGCAGAGGGACCACCTCGAAGCTGCATTGCACTCCCATGGACTAGTTTTTAACCTTACCTAGACCCCAAGGGAGCAGCTAGGGGCCCGGTCTTCTCTGCCCTCGCCAAATACTTACTAGATTGTCAAATAACTGACAAAATCTAGGTCATTGGGGGAGGGAGAGCAGCAACACCCACCTAATTATACAGTCTTGTGACTGTTTTCTTTTAAAAATGTGTAATCTCTGCACAAACCTGATGTAATCAAATAATTGTGTTGGATTTGTGTCGCTTTTACACAACCTTTATTTTAGTTTTTAATGGGTTAATTGTTCTACCCCGCCCTTTCTAAATCAGGCCAATGGCATTGACCTGGTCTTCTTTATTTTAATACATTTTTTATGAGAGTATGACGTTAGTCCACCATTTACATTTTTCAGTTTTTTAATATAATCATTTTTATGGCATTTCTTACTACAAGAAAGGACGAGGCTGTCCAGTAACCTGGGATTGTTGGCTGCATTGCACCCCCTCCCTTCCTCTTTGACACCCCACCCTTTCCCCTTCAAACTCGAAGAACCATGTCGGACTGGAGTGCACGGTGCAGGGCCTTATACCATTATAAACACCTATTTAGCCCTATCTAGGACAAAGTATTGTCGACCTTGTTGAAACTTCTAATTTTGTACCTTGGAGTACATTAAGGGTTAATATAACTGCTATCTTGTGTAGCAATTTCCTTATTTTTGTGAAAACTGCTATCTTATATAGCAAATTGCCTTAATTTTTATCTCAATATTGCTATACCTACACCATAGGAACCATTTTACTTTGTATTGCATTAACTCATGTTAAAATTGCTACTTTTATAGCAAATATCCTAATTTTTATATTAAATTGCTATTTTATATAGCAAATTGCCTCGGTTTTTCTGTATAATTGTCATTTTGCAGACCGTAAAAGGTACTTTAGTATTATTTCCACCAATGTTATCATCAGTATACTAATAATATTGGTAAGATTAGAGCTTTTTGGGTTTATCTTAATGCATCTAGGTAATATTTGGTCTTTTTACCATTTTACATCTTACCATTATCAATTTTCCTTCAATAGTATACAAACTATTTTTCATTTACCGTGCACTCCCTCTGGTCCTGGGGAAACAACCAGTGTAGACTCCATCATCACAATTACCTCCCTTAGTACAACTGAGTGACACCACCTCTGCTTGCTCTTCTTTTCCCCCACCCACATCGGCCTACACTTCCAAAAATCTCTCCTTCTTTCAACCCTCCAGGGTGGCAACATGTATTTCAAATATATGAATGCATATAGTCATGTACATATTGTAAATAATGTACATCTTGTACAAATTTAGCTGTCTTTGTCTCATTTTTAACCAGGTTTTTAACCAGGTTTTCCGAAGGAAAAAACTGGTTATTAGATTGGCGAATGCGGGCGGGCTGGCTGGCTGGCGGGCTGGCTGGCTGGCTGGCTGGCTGGCGGGCTGGCGGGCTGGCGGAATAAGCTTGTCCGGGCCATAACTATGTCGTTCATTGTCAGATTTTAAAATCATTTGGCACATTTGTTCACCATCATTGGACGGTGTGTCGCGCGAAATAATTACGTCGATATCTCCAAGGTCAAGGTCACACTTTGAGTTCAAAGGTCAAAAATGGCCATAAATGAGCTTGTCCGAGCCATAACTATGTCGTTCATCGTCAGATTTTAAAATCATTTGGCACATTTGTTCACCATCATTGGACGGTGTGTCGCGCGAAATAATTACGTCGATATCTCCAAGGTCAAGGTCACACTTGGAGTTCAAAGGTCAAAAATGGCCATAAATGAGCTTGTCCTGGCCATAACTATGTCATTTATTGTGAGATTTTAAAATCATTTGGCACATTTGTTCACCATCATGGGACGGTGTGTCCCACGAAAGAATCACGTCAATATCTCCAATGTCAAGGTCGCCACGACTAAAAATAGATTTAAAAAAAAAAAAAAAACTTACAAAGGGGGTTAATTTTTTTTGGTCATTTCAAAAGTTCAGTTTGAGTTTTCTCCCTTTATCAGATTTTTTTTTCACAATGAAAACCTGGTTTTGTGACAATTTTGTCCCTTGTTAACTGTAAAGCACATTGTCTTACCCTTAATTTTTATGTGGCCCTATGAAGTTGACCGTTTGGAGACACGTAAGTTATTGCCCTTAACATATAAGGGTTTATTACTAAACCCACTTTTAAATATTGTTTTAATGCCACTCTGGGGGGATCTCTCTTTTCCATAGCCCAATCCTCCTTAAGTTCCATACAGACAGGGTCTTATGTTGGAGCATTACGGCTATATTCCCTGTCTGCAAGTGTTCAACATTGAGCCACATACATAAACTTGTACTCATTATTTTTTAACAACTCAATACTCAATTGCAATATTAATATATAATTGAGAGTTACACACTCTATGTGATATCATATATTGTCTTTTTTCCTTTCCTTCTCATATAATTGCATTTACACATGCAACTGCACTCTACATTTGAGAGCTGTTAAATCAGGCTCTGGCATCCCTATTAATAAATGTTCTTAGATATAAACATATCTCTCCTATGATTAGATCTTGTTGTTTGGCGTTTAGTTTATATTTTAAACATACACATAAAAATGGTACTTGAAAATGCATGTAAACATATTGTGGCAATGTTCAACCACTTTGTGATCTGGAAAACCCTTAAATATTATTAATTTGTTACACAAACATATTACACATCTGTGTATCCCTTTTTCTATAATTATTATATTAAATTAGTCCTATTTGGATTCAAACATTTAAAACACAGATCACAAAGTCTAAAGACTCCAACAAACCCATTGCAGTATATACTGAACAGTGGGTCTGGTAATGATGCTGCCACATACAACAGTATGTGTGTTTTCACCATCTTTACTTATAAAAATTGGGCTATTCTTTCTCTCTCTGCTCCTTAAAAAACAATACAAACAATAACATACAATAACAACATCATATTAATGATAATAATTAATAATAAGTACAGTAACATAACAAAAACATAGTAATCTTAACACTATAAAACAACTCCAAGTTCTTTTGGATTAACTCATCCTTTTTCTTTCATTTATATTTTTGCATATAAACTATTATTGTTTACTTTTTCTTAAAGTACAAAGTCAGCCGTGGGAAAATCTATTTTTAAACGGATTGACCTACTGGCAATCCGTAATAAGAAATTTCGGCCTATCAGCGCCATTGTTTTATAAGCGCATCAACCAATTAAAACGCCGCTTTTTAACAGCGTTAGGCCTATCCACTGTAAAGCACTGCGTCTTTTTAACGCTTCATATAAAGGTTATATATTTTTAAACCAATAGATTTTTATTAAGGCACCGCACCAACACTGCAAAGTTTTATTTTTATACCAATGGTACAGCCCAGTAAAATCGGGCTGTCCATTTTATGGCCGTTTTCGGCTATTTTATACAGAGTTCTATGTTAAGCAGTGTGCTCGGGCAATGGTTTTTAACCGAAGTCCCGAGGGTAAATAACCCCATTAGTCAGTAGAAGTCTCAGTTTTTATCCAATCTTTATGAAATTTGGTCAGAATGTTTATCTTGATGAAATCTGGGTTTGGAAAGTATTTGGGTCATCTGAGGTCAAAAACTAGGTCACTAGGTCAAATAATACAAAAACCGTCAACAATTTGTTTGTGTAGACAGTAGAGGTCACAGTTTTCATCCAATCTTTATGAAAATTGGTCAGAATGTTTATCTTGATGAAATCTGGGTTGGGATTGTATTTGGGTCATCTGGGTAAAAAACTAGGTCACTAGGTCAAAAACTAGGTCACTAGATCAAATAAGAGAAAAACCTTGTATAGACAATAGAGGTCACAGTTTTCAACCAATCTTTATGAAATTTGGTCAGAATGTTTATCTTGATGAAATCTGGGTTGGGATTGTATTTTGGTCATCTGGAGTAAAAAACTAGGTCACTAGGTTAAATAATATAAAAACCTTGTGTAGACAATAGAATTCACAGTTTTCATCCAATCTTTATAAAATTTGATCAGAATGTTTATCTTGATGAAATCTGGGTTGGGATTGTATTTGGGTCACCTGGGGTCAAAAACTAGGTCACTAGGTCAAATAATAGAAAAACCTTGTGTAGACAATAGAGGTCACAGTTTTCATCTAATCTTTATGAAATTTGGTTAGAATGTTCATCTTGATGAAATCTGGGTTGGGGTTGTATTTGGTTAGTCAGGTGAGCGATTCAGGACCATCATGGCCCTCTTGTTTTATTTTTTCCAGAGTGAATGGGTTACCTTGTCTGTCTTGTGCAGAAAACAACTGGAGTATCCTTGAAATAATTTTCATCCATTGATTTCATCCACTATTTTGTAGGAACTGTTACATTAAAATATTGCTGACACAACATTTTAAAATTGTTTTATGTTACAATTGTTCATGGTAAGGAAGTCTGTGATGAGTATTTTTCTTAACCCATGGCAGTAAGGATCTATTTGCTCCAGAGTTCAGATTATTTTCCGGAGTTGTGGCTTGTGCTTCCAAGGTATGTCCATATTTTGAGTTTTGTATCAGATTAGTGGTAATCAAACTAACATTATATAGTATAAACTGTACACAATAAATGTTTAAATAAAGGATTATTTGCACAGGTATGCCTCGAAAATGTTTCTTCTGGCAGACTGAATTTAGAACAACTGAATTACTAAGTGCATATATGTTTATACATCTATGGGAATCAAAACTGGTACTTGTATAATAGCAATCAAACAAATTGGTCAACATCTTAAGCTAAAACTAAGATTTAATTTAGGATGGTCACCATCGAGGTCTTTCAGCTGAGACTGCTACAATATTGTTGTCAATGAATAATAACTTATTTAATTGAGCGCTGCTGTGGGAAAATGGGGCTAAATGCATGTGTGTTCAGTCTGCACAGGCTAATTGGGGACAACACTTTCCACCTAGGCTGAATTTTGTATAGAAGAGACTTCCTTTGAATGAAAAAAATCCATTTAAGGGGAAAGTTTCATTCTTGATAAGACTGTGTGGATTGCACAGGTTACGGTGGGACGACACTTCACAAACATGCATGAACGGTGGGACGACACTTCACAAACATGCATGAACGGTGGGACGACACTTCACAAACATGCATGAACGGTGGGACGACACTTCACAAACATGCATGAACGGTGGGACGACACTTCACAAACATGCATGAAACTCCCTTTTCAAGAGAAAGGCTGAAACACATTTGTACCTTTTAAGGTCAACCAGTGAACTGGACTGTAGAGATTTTAAATGCCATTGTGTGCATAGCCACGTAATTGTTTTGATTGGTCATGACATAATTTCTAAGGTTCATCTTAGCCTACAATAAACCTTTGATTCAAACAGGCAGTTTTTAGGTGAAGGCATAACTGTTTGCATTTCTAGTGTAAAGCCATTGAGATTGGGTAGTGGTTATGGATTTTAATTATTAATATCCCTGAATCAAGAAGTGAAAAAAACACACACCCCAAAACAAGCATAATGAACACCTATCAATGTTTCTTCCTGTTCAGTTAGAAGAGAAGGACTGGCTGTCTCTGTGGGGCATGATCGTCTTCAACGGGGGCCGTTGTCAAGGCAACCTGACCAGCAGCTGTACCCATCTGATTACTGCCAGCACGCAAGGGGTAAGAACAGATGAGGGCTGGGGCACATTGCATTGCTAAAGTACTTAAAGGGTTAAGCCATTCCTGTAATTACTCTAAGTTTTCGGACACTAAGTTTTCGGACACCCTCTTTTTTAGCCAAAATAATTATTTTTCCTGACTATATTTTCGGACATGCGGATTTTCGTCCATAATTAATGACTCCAATTTTTCGGACAGTATATTTTTCAGCGCTAGTTTACTAGATTTCTGCCCTGTTTTCGCTTATCTGGGACCCTTCGATCATGAAGTTTTACAACCGGATTAACATAATAAAACCTGGCATAGAATGCCCTAAGGGCAATGAACCATTACATTTGCGTTATTGGGTAGATTGCCATGTATACCTGTAAAATAAACAATGGTCTCACCCAACTGCATTTGAAATGATATCGTATTCAGGAAGCAGTATGGTTGTTTTTTATGACGTTTGTATATACCATTTCAGGTAAGAGATTGCAAATAGGTGAAGTTGTACTTTATTTAAAGCAGGGAAAGGAGAGTACAACACAATAAAATTATTGCAAATTTATTAATTCGGTTTATTTCATTATAATAATTGACAAACAACCATTACATGTATGTCTCTAAATTTTCGGATACTCGTAATTTTTGAATATTTTTCGTATCTAAATTTTCGGACCCAAAAAAATTACTTATTTTTAAGTGTCCAAAAACTTAAGAGTACACAGCTGAAATCCAGATTTGTTTAGTGTTTAATGTCCCTGCCATGATAATGGTGGAAGGACATGTAGTGTTAACCCTGTCAGGGTGTGTTTGTGGGGGACATTTTGTGACCTGCTCATAGCTTTGTTGCACAAAATAGGATTTGAAAATAAAAGGTAATAATAACAAGATGATATGTTGCCTGCAACAATCATGTGGCATGGACTCTTTGACATAGTGCATATTTTACAGGCATATGAGCAGCGCTCTTTGAAAAGGGGGATGTCGCTTCAGATGTAACCTTCATAATTGGTATGCATGTGTATATGGACAAGGCATACCATACGCACACAAATTTTGACCCCTTTGACCTTGACCTTGAACTTAGGGTCCGCGTTTAGGTTTCGAAATCTGCGTTTAGGTTTCGAAAAATGCTCATAACTTTTATCAAAGCGTTTTTAGGGGGCATATGTCATCCTATGGAGACAGCTCTTGTTTGTTACATTTGTATCAAAATGTTGTAAGGCAAATATTTAGGCAGAAATTTTCAAATGCATCAAAAAGAAAGATACTGCTTTAATTGAAGTTACCTAAAATTAACTTACATAATATAATAATAATAATGATACTACAGTAAAACTGCGATAACTCAAGGAAGCACGGGACCGACATCGATGCTCGAGTAATCGCAGGTTTCGAGTAATCCATGGTATTATTTGTTTCCACTGTCTCGGTTGATAATGCTAAATTCTGACCGCAAACGCTTTATTTACATTCAAGACGGTGCTAGAGAAAGAAAAGGCTTTGTAAAAATCGCTTAAGGTTACAGTATAATAAACAAAACAATTAAGATGATCGTAAATTCATTTAATTATTTCAACATACACACAAAACATATATATAATCAAAAATATCTCATCAATATTCACTGTACATGTAGCATAATTATTTAAAAAAAGCACACAAGGTACGTACATTCGCATGAAAAAACACACACTATAAACAACATTATCATTACACACTTTGCATTTTATGTACATTAGTCAGACTTGTGTTGCGCAAAGTCAAGGATTGAAGATTGTCGTAACCCATTAGCTTCCCGGAACTGATGGCGAAAGACGTTTCGCGATATTTATCGATTGCTGGTAATTATTTAATTATCATTAAAACTGTGTAGCTTTGATCTGCTTCTCAAAGGATGACAATTTGCAGTGTTTCTCAAACTGCAACTAACTTCACACCTAATCGAGCGTCTTTTGTCTGCTTGATTGCGCTGTTTTCACAACTCGAATATTTTTAGCTCCAACCAGACGAGAAAGCGTCCTCGAATAATTGCCAGTTGATTAGGTGTGAAATGCCTTTCAGGGACCGTCACACGACCTCGAGTTATCAAAAATCGCATGTTTGAGTTATCGCGGGTATTTTTATATAGACATTAAAGGAAAAAGCTAGGGACTTTCTTTAATGCTTGAGTAATCGCCAGTTTTCGAGAAATCGCCAGCTCGAGTTATTGCAATTCTACTGTATATGTTTTCATGTTATTTTGTTCTCTTACAGCCTAAGTATGAAGAAGCCTGCAAGCATGACAGCATCAAGGTTGTGACTCCAGACTGGGTGACAGAGAGCATTACCAAGGGAGAGAAGCTGGATGAAACTGTCTACCACCCTAGATGGATTGTCTATCCTAAACCACCCTCACCTCCAAAACCAGAGAGCCCGCCCAAAGCCATAGAACCAATGGAGGTCTGTTGTGCTGTTCTTTTATTTTCATTATTTTTTTTGCTTGCCTTTTGAATGAATAGTTTTAGCTTTATCAATCCCATTTGTGACAATTGCTTAATTCTCAGGTTAAGGCAAACATGTACATGTGCTTGGGATCATTGACTGAGGTCACTGATCAAGTTCCATAACTCTGTCCTGCAATTAAGCAGAATTATGTCCATTTTCATATGTAGAAAATTCTGGGTTAATTAATATCTCCATGTCAACTAAAGATATTGAATCAGGGACAACACTTTTCTCTTTTATGATATTTTTTGTTTAACGAAAGCCTCTTCTTAGCCAAAATCTTGGTAAAGCGGAAAGTGTCGTCCCTGATTAGCCTGTGCGGACTGCAAATGATAATCTGGGACAACACTTTACGCACACGCATTTAACCCCCTTTTCACAGAGCACGGCTCATATATGTTCAGTGTCTTTTTAATGAGTAAATGACCAAGACCTCTAACAGTGACAAGCCTTTCAGCATAATTATGCCTCCTTTTGTATGAACACAACATATTTTGCATTTAAGAGAACATTTTTGATTAGGTATTCATGCAACAAGTACATGTCACTGTAATGACTAATAATATTCAATGCAAATTTCACACATGGCTTCAGTTTTGAATCATCAAGTGAGGTCACTGACAAAAACTAAGGTTAATCCTTTCCTCATCAGAAGCAAAGTGAAAATGGCTTTTGCAACCAGCGTAAAACGAGCAGCCTGCGAGTAACTCGTCTGTTCAAGTTTAATGTTGTTTGCAACTCATCATTATCTTAGGGTTGGAAATAAAGCCTTTCAAACTTTAATATATAAAGAAAGGACTTGAATTTAATTTGATTTTCTAAGGGACATCAAATGCGACAAAATGTCAACAAATTGGTAAAGGGTGAAGGTGTGTGTTTGTAAATCAATAAGTTAAGTTTGCATTGATCAACCTTTATAAAACATCTGATATAATAGCACGCTTGCATTTGAGATCATGGTTGCTAAAAAATAATATAGACTTTCTTTAACTGTTATGGGAATAGTTTGCTTTTGGTTAAATATTTAATGAAACTTTCTAGGTAACTATTAGAGATATTCACCATTCAACATGTCTTAACAGTCATTAAAGCAGTTTACTGACAGAACATGTGAACTACTGTACACAATAAAAGGCGAAGAGTAGATAACCGCACAGACTTGTGTTTATCCCTTTTACTATCCACTAAAAAATGAGTAATGTTTTTTACCATAATTTTATGCAAAGCTAAATATGATAAGTAGTCTATTAAGTTTCTTTACCTTTTTTCAGTGTCTGACAGAGTTGTGTACAGAGATACAAAAGAAAGTTGATTTGACATTTGCTTATTTCCTTAGAAGCAATCCGGTCGGCCAGGTTCGACCCCTGACCTTAACCGCCTGCCAGTGCCCCAGGTTACCATGGAGAGGAGGTCACCCACAGAGATGGGGTCACGACCTGGCACCCCTGGCAGTGCCAGTACTAAAGAAGCCCTTGCCAAGCTGGTAATTAACAGAAAAATGGTAAGGCGTGTACCATATGGAAAAATGTCATTTTGATGTGCATTTGTATTTTGTTATTCAATTATTGTATTAATTTATTTAAATCAATTAAAAGTAGGAAATTTAATGAAAGTGTGAATTATGATTCTGTATTCACTAAAATTTCTTGTTCAGACTTTTGTAATGATGAACAGAAAAAAAAACTCATTTTTCTACCGGCTCATACGTAGAGGGTATAAAAATTGTAACAACATTTCCCATTTTTTGTTTGTGCACTTCATATGTCAGGTCGAAATTACAAGTCGAAAAATGAAATTCAGTAAAAATGCGACCTCAACAAAGTCATTGTTCAATTCTAAGACACAACTGTCTTGTTTAACATTTTAACTATATCAAAGAATCCAGATATTATAGTAGTTAAATACATCATTACCTAGAAGTTGATAATACTAATCCAACTAAACACTGTTACAATTATTAGTCCCCTACCGGTTTCACCGGTATGGCAATATGGACATTATGCACGTCATTTCATTTCGTTTCGACGTAAAAAATTCTGGTTGCTATGGCAACAAATAGACTAGAAATACTGCTGAAAATGGTGGTTTTTCTGGATCCTGCAATAACTTTTAAAGTTCTTAATATTTTTTCATGAAACTTGAAACATGGATAGATGGCAATATGGACATTATGCATGTCATTTCATTTCGTTCCGACGTAAAAAATTCTGGTTGCTATGGCAACAAATAGACTAGAAATACTGCTGAAAATGGTGGTTTTCTGGATCCTGCAATAACTTTTAAAGTTCTTAATATTTTTTTCATGAAACTTGAAACATGGATAGATGGCAATATGGACATTATCCACGTCATTTCATTTTGTTCCTAAATTAAAAAATTTGGTTGCTATGGCAACAAATATACAAAAATAAAATCTGGAATTTCTGACAATGGTGGAGCCGGTAGGCGACTTATATTGCTTGACAATAGTCTTGTTGAAAATCAATGTGTTCAAGAATTTCCTAAACACAAACATTAGTCATTGTTTGGAACTGTACTGGAAGTTGGTTAATCAGAATTTATTGGTCTTCTCGGCAAAGATGAGCATTTAAGACTGCCAATTGGGACTCAACTTGTGTAAATGGCATGTTCAATAAACTGTTAAACTCCACCTTTGTTCTCTGTGAAAGATTAGAAAGACGGAGCTATGCACATGCTGGTATATAATTGAAGGATAGACATTAAGAAATAAGCACACAATAGGTTGAGCTTAATTTCAAGACAAAGGAAGCCAATTTTTATTGGCAAGAAAGGTGTTGCTTTACGGCTTCTTGGCAGGAAGTGGCTTTTATGTCTGCTAGCTATCAATTAACACAGAGTGCAAATTTTTGCAAGTCTTTTGTATAAGCCATTGACTGTTTGTTTACAATTTCACTTATAAAACACTTCATCACGTGAAAATTTAGATTAAATTACCAAATCTAAAAAAGAGGGAAGTTGCAAAACACTGCTTATGTAAATTGGCCTCATCTAAATGGTGACGTTTTATGTCATAGATCAACAAGTGTCTTTCTATAACAACTCTTATCAATTACTGCGGGAATCGATATTTCTAGAATTTCATATTTTTAGCTAACCTGAGCACAATGTGCTCATGGTGAGCTTTTGTGATGGCCTTTTGTCCGTCGTCCATCATGCGGCGTCAACCTTTGCCTTGTTAACACTCTAGAGGCCACATTTATTGTCCAATCTTCATGAAATTTGGTCAGAAAATTGGTCTCAATGATATCTTGGACGAGTTTTAAAAGGATACGTTTGCTTGAAAAACATGGCTGCCAGGGGGCGGGGCATTTTTCCTTTTATGGCTATATATGGCTATTTCTTGTCCGATCTTTATGAAATTTGGTCAGAAGATTTGTGTCCATGATATATTGGACTAGTTCAAAAATGGTCACAGTTGTTCGAAAAACATGGCTGCCAGGGGGCGGGGCATTTTCCTATATGGCTATAGTAAAACCTTGCTAACACTCTAGAGGCCACATTTATTGTCCGATCATCATAAAACTTGGTCAGAAGATTTGTCCACATAATATCTTGGACGAGTTAGAAAATGGTTCCGGTTGGTTGAAAAACATGGCTGCCAGGGGATGGGGCATTTTTCCTTATATGGTTATATAGGCTTTAGTAAAACCTTGTTAACACTCTAAAGGCCACATTTATTGTCCGTTCATCATGAAACTTGGTCAAAAGATTTGTCCTAATGATATCTTGGACGAGTCCGAAAATGGTTCCGGTTGGTTGAAAAACATGGCTGCCATGGGGGCGGGGCATTTGTGCTTATATGGCTTTTGTTAAACCTTGTTATCACCATAGAGGCCAAATTTATTGTCCGATTATTATGAAACTTGGTCAGAACATTTATGCCAATGATATCTTGTACGAGTTTGAAAATGGTTCCAGGTGGTTGAAAAACACGGCCACCAGGGTGTGGGCATTTTTCCTTATATGGCTTTAGTAAAATATTGTTAACACTCTAAAAGTCACATTTATTGTCCAATCTTCATGAAACTTGGTCAGAAGATTTGCCCAATGATATTTAAAAGATATAATACAATTTCAAATAAAAACTTTGTTTCTGTTGTTTCCTCTGAAGAAGATTATGATGATGATGATTTACAGCACAAAACATGTTTTATGCTATCTGAATATTCTTAATTGAATATTCCCAAGTTAAATGTAGTAATACTTATTTCGCAGAAAATTACTTAAGGGAGAAACAAGAAATATCTTTAAAAAGATATACAGCGTTGATTGTGGTTGTGGTTGATGAAAGATAAAGAGTTATATCAATGAGACATCAAATGCCTTTTTCTGCGCAGTTCTTAGCAGCATCACATGCAAATCAAATTATGTTGCGCCAGATTTCGTGGCTTATTACGCATTATTATATATTATTTACCATATATCTATAGATATAGAACAGAAATACACAATAAGAATGGAAATTAAACAAAAATATACGAGTCAATGGCCACAAACGAATCGACCGTACATATTTGAAATATAAATACGCGCGATCTTCGAACAGACATGTTGTAGTGGTTTTTCGGACATAGTTATTTGATTCCATTGTTAATAGTATAGTGAATCATCGGGCTCATGCTTAATAAATTGGTCGCTATGGTGGAAAATTTCGTATTTAATTAATCAAAACTAGTACATATCATGGAATTATTGGAAAAAAAATCTTTAATTGATACACCATAATTATATCGCCGAATATCTGCAATAAAGATATTTCTGGTCATGTTCACTGGGCTAACACGACAGAGTTTATATAGTGATTCTTGTACTGACTGTGAACTGAACTTTATACCTTGTGAGATGGAATGCAATGCATTAAAGTGAGGTCACGATTCCACTGCTGGAACGACGGTTTGTTTAAAGCTCTATACTTTAACATGTTTTTTTCTGTGTTTCGAAAACAAAATAACATATTTTGGTCAAAACGAATATCTGGATAGTGAACAACAATATTTATATGATCTAAAATATACGTGGTCACAGAATGCAATACAGTGGTAATAACTAAATATGAGAACACAGCCTTTAAGTACAAACGCTACATGGCGCTGACAATCTTCTAAATGTAAAGGGACACACACAAACTGGATTGATGTCGTAAGTTGAGTGTGAAACTGTTCTATCCCTCAAGCCTTTTTATAAGAGATAAAGTAGATTCATGCTGAACACGCATTTAACATCGTTGCAAAGACGCGGTCGTGTTGCCGATGTTCTGGGGAATTATGCTCAAATCAGCCAATGGAATAAATGAAGTGTATTCATTCAGATCTAGCCGCAGGAAATTTTATTTGAATTTTATTGGATACACTTTAAGTATTCGGACACTTAAAAATAATGAATTTTGTTCGTGTCCAAGAATGTATATTTCAGGCCGTCAACTGATTCCTATATTCCTATATTTTCCTATATTTTGGAGAATTTTTCTATATTTTTAAAAACCTATATTTCCTATATTTTCCTATATGTTTGACTTTTTTCCTCTTTTTTCCTATATTTTTGAATTTTCGTCTATTTTGTTAAGAAAATTTCCTCTTTTAAAGTTTTATTTTTTAAATACTTATAAGAAGTAATACTGCCGTTAGATATTTTAATTTACAGTGTAAAAAGCTGTCCCTCCTCTTCCAAAGCATCACCATCTTGCAGGAGTGCTGTTGTACACCATTGTGATATCTATATGGACACCTTTGATGAAGAAAAATACAACCATTTAAAAGGTGAGAACAAATCCTAGCAGATAGTTGTAACAGGGTTTTCCACAGGGATGCTCTTCTGAGGGGATATTTAATGCTCTTCCTAATCATTGAGATGTTTTGTCATTTTGCCATGTATACCATAGCATCTTTTTCTTGTTTTTAAGATATGCAACTACCATTGTGTGTCTGATACCCATGAGATTAGATTGTTTTACAATTGGTATTAATAACAAAGTGCAATTTTGTTCAATTAATTATTTTGATGTTCAATTTCAAATATATTTATATGCAGAAGCTGCCACAAAAAAATTATATTCTGTATGTACATTTTATCATATAGGATGTTTTGATGTTCTTTTCATGTCCTAAAATGTTTGATTGAAGAGTGTATAGAAATTTTAATGTGCATAAAATACAGAATTTGTATTATATACCATGATATGATACTACATGTATGTGATTCATGTTTTCCATTTCAATAATTTCATTATCAATATAATGTTGCACTCTTATGTTAGGTTGTAAAACTATGTTTAATAATGTTTTGTTGATTGTTAACTTTTTTAATAAAAAATTCAGGTGTCCACATTGGTGACCACAGTGTGTTGCTGCATCAGCATATCTGCCTTGGTGGGAAGATGAGGGACTGTTTTGTTAAGTAAAACATGAATTTAATGATTATTGACGGAAAACAAGTAAGTTAGAAGTTCTCTACATATCTCTAGAACATTACTTTTTACCATAAAATTCCTATATTTTAACCCTAAACAAGCCCAAACCTCCTATATTTTGATGCAAAAATTCCTATATTTTTTCCTATATTTTCACCTTAAGTCAGTTGACGGCCTGATATTTGAGCAGGAAAGTGTAAGAAATGGCTGCATATCACTTTTCTATTTTTTTAGGACGGTCCACCTATCCCTCGTCCCTCAATGCCAGTCCACAGTGGTCAGATGGGCCCCTACCACCTTCCCCCGGGCCACCCTGGTCACAACATGGGTCCCAGGCCCGGCATGCACCCAGTGCGAGCACCTCCCCTGCCGCAGATGTACCCCCAAGGCTCTCAGGGTGGGCAGGGCATGCACCCAGGACAGCAGATGGCTCAAAGAATGCATCTTCCTCACGGTGGAATGCCACCGCATTCCCAGCAGCAACAGCAGCAGCAACAACAACAACATCAGCAGCAACAGCAGCAGCACATCCGTCATCAGCATATGGCCCAGCAACAACAGCAAATGCAACATCAACAACAGCAAATGCAGCAGCATCAACAGCATATGTCTCCGGAGAAACAGCAGCAGCTTAATCAGCAGCAACAGTTCATGCAACAGCAGCATCAGATTCAGCAAATGAATCAACACCAGCAGCAGCAGTTGCTACAACAACAACAGCAGTTGCTACAACAACAACATCAACAAGGAAAGTTGAGAAATATAACAAATAACTTTGATATTGATAAACACAACCAGCCTCCGCAGCAACAGCATCCAAATGTGTTACATCAGCAGCAGCAGCAACAGCAGCAGCAGCAGCAACACATGCAGCAGCAAATGAAAATGGCGACATCACCAGCACAACACATGCATCAACAGCAACAACAAATGAAGCAGGCTGGGGCACAACAACAAAAGATGGGCTTCCCAGGTGGTACATCACCTCGGCAACCACCTCCATATTTCCCACAGCAACAGCAAACGTCTTGGCCAACATACGTAGGTCACGATCCTAATGAAAACAGTGCGTATAAATACAACTTCCCTCTTCTGTGTTAATACATTATCTCAAAATTAGCCTTTTCATATTTCAATTAATTGAGATACTCCGTATGACAAATTGCAACAATCTTTTTGAAACTTTTTGTTTGAAGTCATTTCATGATAATGAAATGTTGGATTTTAGATATGTTGCAATAAGATAAAAAAAGGACTCTTGGTTATTTTTCTGATAGTGTAGAATTATGCATTATGCTGTACATGTATATAGTTAATTGAACAGAACATTTGGAGGCATATAGCCATTGGCCCGTCCGTTATTCCGCCCATCAGTTCCAGATTAAACAAATTTGAAATGTTTCTTCTAACATGAATAATTCTCCCTTCAAAGCTTTGATACCTGGGTGTTTCCTTTGAACACTCTCAGCGCACTCGCATCACCTGACCTTATTTGACATTTACTTTCTTTTGGACTTATTCATGAGGTCAAATTTCTGGGTTGACCCAAATTGACCATCTCATGAAGATTACTTATAAGATTTGATATGTCAATTGAGCACGTAGCTCACTCATTCCATTTGACCTTATTTTGACCTTGACACTGACATTTTGTAGCTACACTTATCCAAATAGGCCCATGAACCAAGACTGACAAAGTCCCCAGCGGGTTTTTTTCTAAACGCAGCATCTTGTTAATTTGTGCATTTTTTTCAGTACCACCAGAACAGTGCTTGCTTGGTTGTGTGTTCTACATCACTGACTATCCAAAGATTGTTGGCATGGAACAAATAGCAATATGGAAAAAGGTTTGAAAGTTACTGATTGATAAATGTATATGTTATCAGCAACAAAGGATTGACTAGTAATATTAGCCTCATTCTAGGAAAATCAGGCTTTATGCATGCGAGTTAAGTGTCGTCCCAGATTATTCTGTGCAGTCCATACAGGCTTATCAGGGATAACACTGTACACTTTAAAGGAATTCTTTGTTTCAAGACAGTCTCTTCTATCCGAAATGCAGATTAGGTGGAAAGTGTCATCCCTGATGAGCCTGCGCAGACTAAACAGGCTTATCAGAGACAACACTTTACACACATGCATTAAGCCACGTTTTACCAGAGCAAGGTCTATCAAACAATATGTACCCCCTCTGTAAATATACATCCCCTCTGTAAATTGGTAACATAAGAAAAACCTAAAGCCACCACAATTTTTCTGGCATATTGAACTGTCCAGTATTAATATTCATTTCTCTTTGAGGTAATTTTGAACCAAGTCAGCCTTGATATATGCTTGATATAAATGTAGCATACCGGGGTATGTTTTTATTTGAAATTAAAATAAAGGATGATTGTGGTGCTACTTTGCATCATTCAAATGATTTTAAGAGTTTGGTTGACACTTGTTTTAATTTTGTCTTTTGTATATACCCAGTACATGATTCACAATTAAGTGGTTTGTAAATGTAAGGTTATTAGAATGACCAATAACTGGTCACAAATTGTATTTATACATTGTTATAATTGTTTCAGCGGGAATGGCGAAACAAAATCCAAATTAGATATTGTTTGTTTTTTATGTGTTTTAAATAGGGATGGCATCAAATACCAATATCGGTATTCGAATGTTCGCAAATTCATTCAATTGAATATTCGCATAAAACGTCTGGATTGATTTTTCCTTGTTATGTGTTAATTTCCATTGGTTTGTAAGTTATATCCGTTTGCTAAATATGAGGCTGTTTATTAACGTTGCTATAGAATAATTGTATCGCTGTCGACTAATACTATGACCGATACTGTGATTGGGCACAAATAGAATGAAAAACATCGTGTCATAGAATTTTATTTTTTAATGATTCCACAGATTTGTAGCAGACCGTGCATATGTAAAACTAAGTTTACACACATTACACGTTGCGGTCTTCTTATCCACAGACCGTGTAAAGTATTCCATACTGCAGAAAGGGCTGGTGGCAATTTCAGATTTGAATTATGATTCCTTGATGATTGTTTAATTTATATCATCTGTTACTTTTGAGTAATTCACATATTTAAATGTCTGTTAAAACTGTGATCACAAAAACTAAATTACTATTCGCAAGTCAATTGAAGCCCTTAATTGGTACCTAATTTACAAACAACAGTTCGGGCCCTTTCTTATAGTAAGTATATTGCATTGCGCGATTTGAGTAATTCACACATTTTAATGGCTGTACATACTGTGATCACAAAACTTAATTATTATTCGCCAGTCAATTGAAACCGTTAATTGGCACCCCATTGGCAAACAACAGTCGGGGCCTTTCTTAGAGCGTGTATATTGCATTGCGCAATCAACACTGATACGGGCCGCGTTATCAGTTTGACACGAAGAAGTCACGTCAAAAATGTTACTCCCAGGTGAATACGGTTGCATTTTAGTAAGCGGTTCGCAGGTCATTAAATATTGGTGAAATTACGTTTGGAAAAAAATGGGAATATGCGAATATCATTTTTATTATTCGAATGCTGACCATTCAATCGAATATTCGAATAATTTTGCCATCCCTAGTTTTAAACAAACAGAATCTTGTGAAAATATGTTGTTGTTTTTAGCTCACCTGAGCACAACGTGCTCATGGTGAGCCATTGTGATCGCCTTTTGTCCGTCGTGCGGCGTCAACATTTTGCCTTGTGAACACTCTAGAGGCAACATTTATTTCCGATCTTCATGAAACTTGGTCAGAACATTTGTCCCATTGATACCTCGACTGAGTTCGAAACTGGGTCATGCTGGGTTTAAAACTAGGTCACTAGGTCAAAAAAAGAAAAACCTTGTGAACACTGTAGAAGTCACATTTGATGTCCAATCTTCATGTTACTTTGTCAAAATGCTTGCCTAAATGATATGTTGGTTGAGTTAAAAAATGGTTCCAATCCGTTGAAAAACATGGCCGCCAGGGGGGCAGGGCAGTATTCCTTATATGGCTATATAGAAACCTTGTGAACACTCTAGAAGTCACAATTTTTGCCCAATCATTATGAAACTTGGTCAAAACATTGGTTTAATTGATATCTCGGACGAGTTCGAAAATGGTCCAGATCGGTGAAAAAGACATGGCCGCCAGAGGGCGGGGCAGTTTTCTCTATATGTATATAGTGAAAACATGTGAACACTCTAGAAGTTACATTTTTAGTCCAATCTTCATGAAATTTGGTCAGAACATGTGTTTGCTGGATATGACGGTTGAGTTAGAAAATGGTCTGGATCGGTAAAAAAACATGGCCGCCGGGGGGGGGGTCATTTTCCTAATATATTTATATAGTAAAAAAAGCTTGTGAACACTCTAGAAGTCACATTTTTTGCCTAATCATCTTTTTCTAAACATCGATTTTATAGATATCTCGGATGAGTTCGAAAATGGTCATGATGGGTGGAAAAACATGGCCGCCAGGGCGTGGGGCAGTTTTCTCTATATGTATATAGTGAAAACATGTGAAGAGTCTAGAAGACACATTTTTGCCCAGAACATTTGTTTCCTGGATACGACAGTTGAGTTCGAAAATGGTTTTGATCGGTAAAAAAACATGGCCGCCAGGGGGGGGTGTCTTTTTCCTTATATTGATATAATAAAAAAGCTTGTGAACACTCTAGTTTCCTGATTTTCTGGCAGTTTTGTCTGAGCTTTCCTCTTCCTTCCTGCTGGTTTACCTCTTCCAGACATTTTGTGATGCTTTTGTTATATAACTAAGAAATATTTCTGCAGATAAATGCAGATTTTTTAATTTTGATTTTTTCTGTAGGTATAATCCTTGGAATCCTATGCCAGAAAGGAATTTGAGAGAACTCTTTATTCATCAACATACTAGTATGCTCAAGATACTCTCCCTTGAAGGGTCCACATTTCTGCTACAATAAACTGGGTTTTATTGTTTAATACAATAACCCACATTATCAAAGATTTTGGTTTTAAAACGGATGTATTTATTTTTATGTCCCCCACCACTATAGTGGGGGACATATTGTTTTTGCCCTGTTTGTTGGTTGGTTGGTTGGTTTGTTTGCCCCAACTTTAACATTTTGCCATAACTTTTGCAATATTGAAGATAGCAACTTCATATTTGGCATGCAGGTGTATCTCATGGAGCTGCACATTTTGAGTGGTGAAAGATCAAGGTCAAGGTCATCCTTCACGGTCAAAGGTCAAATATATATAGCTTAAAAGCGGCGCAGAAGGGGACATAGTGTTTCTGACAAACACATATCTTGTTTAATTGGAAATATAATTGCATGGTTAGTCTAAAAATAGTTCATTACTTGTTTATAAACAAGGCTCTCAGGGGGTGGAATTTGTTTGTGTCTACTGTTGTTAATAGTGAAACATTGTGAATACTTTTAGTCACATTTTTAGTTCAATCTGAATGACACTTGCTGAGTGCAAATGTTGTTATCATATCTTGATTTAGTTTACTCAATTAGTTTTAATAATATCATCTTCAAACATGGTGACAATCTTTATGAACATAATATTTTTTTTGCTCATGGTTAACTTTTGTGATCACCTTTTGTCAATTGTCTGTCTTCTGTTGTGAGTCATGAATATTTGCCTTGTTAACACTGTAGTGGCCACATTTATTGTCGGATCTTCATGAAACTTGGTCAGAAGATTTGTCCCAATGATATCTTGGACGAGTTCAAAAATGGTTGAGGACTGTTGAAAAACATGGCCGCCAGGGGGCCATTTGTTGTTCATTCTTCATGAAACTTGGTTAGAACATTTGTTCCATTGATATCTTGGGCTGCATTAAATAGGTCATTTCTTTTTATCTCAGGCCTTTCAGGCCCTCTTGTTTTTACATATTTCAAGCTGTTTTGTTATTTAAATTAGGGTGCCACTGATTGCAGGCTTTCAGTGTTTTGTCCCAGTGGTGATGGTTTGTCGGAATTTTCCAGTCTTTCAGATTTATATCAGCTGAGCTTGTACACTAGGTAAAGGGTGCTTAATTCATGGGTGTAGTGTTGTCCCAGATTAGCCTGTGCTGACTGCAGAGGCTAATCTGAGACAACACTTGATTCACATGTAAGGTTCATATGAAAGAAAGCTTTTGTTTCTGCAGGTGATTGAACAGCACGGAGGTCAAGTGGACCCTTCCTACTCTAACAGAGTGACCCACGTGCTATGTGCAAACCAGAAAACGGACGTCTACCAACTGGTGAGTACTGGCATTGCCAATGCATTATCATTTGAGCCTCGCTCTGAGAAAACTGGGCTTAATGCATGTGCGTAAAATCTCGTCCCAGATTAGCTTGTGCAGTCCACACAGGCTAATCAGGGATGACACTTTCTGCTTTTATGGTATTTTTAGTTTCAAGAAAGTCCCTCCTTAACATAAATCAAGTTTAGGCGGAAAGTGTCGTCCCTGATTAGCCTGTGCGGACTGCACAGGCTTATCTGTGACAACACTTTACGCACATGCATTATGCCCTGTTTTCTCAGAATAGGACTCATATAAATGTCTTATAAGTGTCTAGGTTGAAATCAGGATTAAAATATAACATTATTCACGTAGTATGAAACTGGGTCTTTTGCCATATGCGACCAGCTTAGCTCCTGACCAGCCTGCGCATTAGTGAATTCTGGTCAGGAGCTACTATGTCTGCTAGAGCTGTAACGATTGGGTTCGATGCATCGAAAAACCGGTTCAACGCCGCCGATTTGATTTCGATACCAATAAGGCCAATGTCGATTCGATTCACTACAATCCGATTGATCCGCATTTTAAACCTTACTTTCCAAATCCGTCATCTAAACTTTATTGTCATTCGTAATACGTCTTGTTATTGGTCAATAGCCAATATGGCATCAAATGAATGAATGAATACCATGCTTAGCATTACATCAGCCGGAAAAAGGGCTTCTTAAACCACGCTGAAAGACGCCCATCAAAATCAAAAGTATGGGAACATTTCGGGTTTCGCGAAGGTTCTGATGCAAAGGCAACTTGCAAAACGTGCACTGTTGTCGTAAGTTGAAATAAGTCAGTTCGTTTGTTTACTAAACTGTGTGCATTCTGTAAAGAAGTCATCTGGAAGTTGTTTATATGCTTACTTTTTTTTCTTCTGTTAAACACATGTGATACATTGAATTTTATGTTATTTAAGAATAACTCAACAGGTTTTGTTACTTATAAAATAATGTGCGTTTTTTAATTGTATTTCAAAAATTAAACACTTTAAATGTACAACATAATGACCTAATAAGTTAATAACAAATACCAAACATATTAATTCATGCCCTGGACAACCAAACATGAAATAGTATACAAAATAAGCAGCAAATAGTTTAATTTCAATGGAATCGAAAATAATCAAATCGAACCATTTGGTATCGAAATCGAATCGAATCGAATGATGAGTGAATCGTTACAGCTCTAATGTCTGCATATGTGACCATGAAACTATAGCCCATAATAGGTGTCTTTATAGTGGATTGGGTAGCTCCTGACCAGACTTGGTGTTTGTACAGTCTGGTCTGGAGTTACCATGGCCGCACATGGCATAAGGCCAGAATTCACATGACGTGGCGCCAATTAAGATTGAGATTGGTTATACTTTAGTCACTTTGTCAGTCAGTTGGTTTTCCAGCGTATTTGTCTGTTTGTGGAGTGAATTACTTTAACAATCCTCGAGCAATGAATTTCAAATTTGAAATGTGTCATCACTGTGAAGAGTAGATGTGCAGGGCAGGATCTTGTTTAGTTATGTGCCCTGGTCATGGTTGTCATGTCACTGACAAAACTGGGCTGACTCTTGTTTGAGTCAGTTTCAAGGGTCAAACCAGTAATTGCATGGTATCTTGGAGTATAAGTTTTGTATCAATATCTATCTATTAACTGTGGCGGTTTGTATGTATAAATTAAAATTAAATGGCACTAATCTTATTTCTAACGTATTTGGTATTTAAATACTAGTGCATTGCAAAAGTTGTATGTGCATGTTTGTGTTGCCAGGCTTTACGAGACCAGCGACGCATGGTAACAGCATTCTGGCTCAACGATGTTCTGCTGAAGAAGAAAATGCTTCCCCCATGGCAGGCCCTTCATCTGCCGCTCCTTCATAGTGAAGATGGACAGCGTCCTTGTAGTGACCAGGTCAGTTGGGTGTTTGTGTTCATGACCATTTGGTGTCTGTGTTCATGACCATTTGGTGTTTGTGTTCATGACCCTTTAGTGTTTATAACCATTTGGTGTTGTGTTCATGACCATTTGGTGTTTGTGTTCATGCCCATATGGTGTTTGTGCTCATGACCATTTGATGTTTGTGTTTATGACCATTTTTATGCTCCCCCAAATTTTTTTAGGGGGAGCATATAGTCGCCGCTTCGTCTGTCAGTCCGTCTGTGCACAATTTTTGTCCGGGCTATTTCTCAGCAATTAATGACCGGTATTCAATTAAATTTTATGGGAAGCTTCACTACCAAGAGATGTGCGTATTATCAGCCGGTTCTGGTTGGATGATTTTTCACAGAGTTATGGCCCTTTGAAATTTTCCATTAACTGTACATATAGTGCAATTCTTGTCCGGGCTATTTCTCAGCAACTAATGACCGGAATTCAATGAAACTTTATGGGAAGCTTCACTACCAAGAGGACATGTGCATATTATCAGCCGGTTTTGGTGGGATGATTTTTCACAGACTTATGGCCCTTTGAAATTTTCCATTAACTGTACATATAGTGCAATTCTTGTCCGGGCGATTTCTCAGCAACTAATGACTGGAATTCAATGAAACTTTATGGGAAGCTTCACTACCAAGAAGAGATGTGCATATTATCAGCCGGTTCTCGTCGGATGGTTTTTCACAGAGTTATGGCCCTTTGAAATTTTCTCTAAATTGTACATATAGTGCAATTCTTGTCCGGGATATTTCTCCCAAACTACTGACTGGAATTCAATGAAGCTTTATGGGAAGCTTCACTACCAAGAGGAGATGTGCATATTATCAGCCGGTTCTCGTCGAATGATTTTTCACAGAGTTATGGCCCTTTGAAATTTTCCATTGTACATATAGTGAAATTCTTGTCCGAGCTATGTCTCAGCAACTTATTACAGGAATTCAATTAAACTTTATGGGAAGCTTCACTACCAACAGGAGATGTGCATATTATAAGCCGGTTATGGTCGGATGATTTTTTACAGAGTTATGGCTCTTTGAAATTTTCTATAAACTGTACATATAGTGCAATTCTTGTCTGGGCTATTTCTCCCCAACTACTGACTGGAATTCAATGAAGCTTTATGGGAAGCTTAACTACCTTGAGGAGATGCGCATGTTATTTGTGGGTTCTGGTTAGCTGATTTATTTAGAGAGTTATGGCCCTTTGAAATGTTTAAGTTGCTAAACCATCCATTGTATTATTTTGTCCAAAGTTATGCCCCTCAAGACGTTTCCTTTTATCTGAATATATAGTGCAATATTGTGACCAAAAAAAACTTTTGGGAGCATCACCCGTCTCCGACGGTTTCTTGTTTAGATTTAGAGACCATGGACTATGGAGGGTAACTCCAAAAGTAATAACAATTGCCAGCCATCGTTCATGATGTAAACATTTAAAATGACCACTAGATTCTCATTTAGTATGTTTGTTTTGTGTGAGATTTTGTTGTTGTTTACCAGTAATTGAATTCTGTTCTATACTAAGGTCTATATGGTCTTAATTATTCTCTATTTAAACTGCCTATGTATAATGATATACAAAGTAGTATTGTAAAAGTGACTTTCCTAAAATGTATTATAATTAAGAGTAATCGACGAGCAGATTTGATATTGGCTCAGATATTCTCTTTTTATGCCCCCCTTCGAAGAAGAGGGGGTTTATTGTTTTGCACATGTCGGTCGGTCCGTCGGTTGGTCCGTCTGTCCACCAGATGGTTTCCGGACGATAACTCAAAAACGCTTAGGCCTAGGATCATGAAACTTCATAGGTATATTGATCAAGACTCGCAGATGCCCCCTATTGATTTTTAGGTCACTAGGTCAAAGGTCAAGGTCACAGTGACTCGAAATAGTAAAATGGTTTCCGGATGATAACTCAAAAATGCTTAGGCCTAGGATCATGAAACTTCAAAGGTACATTGATCATGACTGGCAGATGACCCCTATTGATTTTCAGGTCACTAGGTCAAAGGTCAAGGTCACAGTGACTCGAAAAAGTAAAATGGTTTCCGGATGATTACTCATGAATGCTTATGTGTAGGATCATGAAACTTCATAGGAACATTGATCATGACTGGCAGATGACCCCTATTGATTTTCAGGTCACTAGGTCAAAGGTCAAGGTCACAGTGACTCCAAACAGCAAAATGGTTTCCGGATGATAACTCAAGAATGCTTACACCTAGGATCATGAAACTTCATAGGTACATTGATCATGACTGGCAGATGACCCCTATTGATTTTCAGGTCACTTAGTCAAAGGTCAAGGTCACAGTGACTCGAAATAGTAAAATGGTTTCCGGATGATAACTCAAGAATGCTTACGCCTAGGATCATGAAACTTCATAGGTACATTGATCATTACTGGCAGATGACCTGTATTAATTTTCAGGTCACTAGGTCAAGGTCACAGTGACTCGAAACAGAAAAATGGTTTCCTGATGATAACTCAAGAATAATTTAGCCTAGGACCATGAAACTTCATATGTACATTGATCATGACTGGCAGATGACCCCTTTTGATTTTCAGGTCACTAGGTCAAAGGTCAAGGTCACAGTGACAAAAAACGTACTCACACAATGGCTGCCACTACAACTGACAGCCCATATGGGGGGCATGCATGTTTTACAACAGCCCTTGTTTATTATTAGCTCGGCTGTTTTCTGAGAAAACCAGAGTTATTGTCATAGCCAGCTCCTCGTCTTCGTCCTCGTCGTGCTAAAACCTTAATATTTTGCTAAGGTTTTGAACATTGACTCTTTAATCAAAGTGCTTCAACCTACAACTTTTAAACTTCATATGTAGCTGCACTTTGATGAGTTCTACATGCCACACCCATTATTGGGTCACTAGGTCAAAGGTCAAGGTCACTGTGACCTCTAAAAAAAATAATTCTGACAAGCTTTCATTTATTCAAAACTGCACCTGCAGCCGAGCGTGGCACCTGTTATGCGGTGCTCTTGTTTAAATTTTCATTGCATAATTGCAAATGCATGTTTTGTTTGGATATATCCTCCTTACATGAGTATTTTCATGAATTTATATTATTTTTTCTTCAAATAAATTATTCAATACCTTGCAAATTGCTAAATTGGTTCAAAGTATTCTTTTATAAGATTAGAGATCCATTGTTTTTGACATGAAGAACATTACCTTTACAAGTTCAACCGTTTTGATCTTATCTTCACATAACTGTGGAAAATATCTGCGGGCATAACATGAAAGCCTTGTTCAGTTAAGGACCAAATCTTTAGAGGATTTCTTGAGTTAAGGCCATAGAATTTGGCAAAATGGCCCCCTGGCCATATATTTCAGAGCAGCAGTTTTCATTCAGTTTTCACCAAAGTATTCCTTAACAGAATTGCCTGTAAATTGAAGTGTATAACCAACAGTTCTTGTCTTGTTTTAGAATGCCTAGAGACACTTATACTCTTGTATTGCAGATCATCAGCATAACCAACTTTGATGGGGACGATCGCACACGAGTGAAACAAATGATTAGCGCTCTGGGTGCTGTGTACACGGGATATATGACACGGACAAACTCTGTACTAGTGTGCAAAGGGTAAACTTATGGTCACCTTAGAGCAATAATATATTATCTGCTGCGCAAACTATTATGTGAAGCACTTTCTGTGATTTTGAATTGATGCCATTACTAACTTAGATACATGAATAAGTACAGTATGTATTTTTGCATGCAAAAAAGCGCTCTTATTTACATATTTTTTGGTCTGAATGAATTTTAATAAAAAGGTTTGAGCCTCCATTTTTGTGTCAGGTCCATATCTCCTACATGCGTGGAAGGATTTTCATTATCCCGCGCCATAGGCGGAGGGATATTGTTTTGGCGTTGTCCGTCCTTCTGTCTGTCCATCTTTCCGTCCGTCGGGAGCCATAAAGTGCTTTGGCGAATTTCATTGAAACTTGGTATTAGTATATATATGGATAAGAGGATGGTGCACGCCAAATGGCATTGTAAACCATCTGTAAATAACGGAGTTATGGCCCTTTATATCTTGAAAAAACGCTTTTTTGAGTGTCAAATATAACCCTTATGTGTCCAGAAGCATATTGGCGGGGGATATCAATTCAACAAATTTGCTTGTTATACTTGGCAGGGCTGGACACATTTTTTTTCAGCAACTTGCCCTGCGGGGCGAGTAGCTAAGATTTTCACTTGCCGTGCTGAAATATGTACTTGTCCTGCAATTTATTGAAAAAATGCAATAAATCAGTAACTAATACGTTTTATTGTGATTTTCTATTGGTAAATATCTGGTAAATATTTACGATAAAAGTGCTCAAGAATTTCAAGAAACACAAACATTCGTCCGGAGCCGATTACTCATTGTCATTACGAGCGGGCGTGTTGATTTGTCGAGCCCTGCTTGGCATATTTGTTAAGGATATCAAGCCAGTGTTCAGCATACTACTTGATCCAGTGCATGCTCAAGTTCATGGTCATACTTCAAGGTCAAAAGTTTGAGCATCCATTTTCTGTGTCTGCTCAATATTTCCTGCACCTTTATAAGGATTTTCATGGAACTTCCCTCAAATGTTTAGGGAATTGAGACAAGGTGCAAAAGGTCAAAAGGCTGGATCAAGGTCAAGGTCATGCTTAAAGTTAACAGGTTTGAGCATCCACTTTCCTATCCCCTCCATATCTCCCAATCTCCCATACAGTTTAAAGAATTTTCATGAAACTTAGCAACCATGTTTTAGTCATTGAGACGGTGTAAGTCAGTCACCCTTGCTGAATCTGCAGGTCACAGAAGGTCAAAGATTTTAGCCTTTGTTTTCCTGTGCCGTACTAGAAGCTTTGATGGATTTTCATAAAATAAAAAACACTGTTTAGGTCATTCAGATGACATACAGAAGGTATGAGTAGTGGTAAGTCACGCCTGCTCAATGTCAAGGTCATACTTCAATGTAAAACAAATCTTGGAGGATAAAGCTGATTCTTTTGCCTTGTGGTAACTTTAAGTATACTTCATCTGATACTTGTCAATTAGTTCCCCTCACTCTTTGAGGATGTTATTATAACATACCATACCTTTCTTCACTTAATACAATTTTGTCTGATTAGCCAAATTAAGCTGGCTTCATGCAAACAGCATAAAACAGAATTGCCTGAGAGTAACTTGCAGTCTGTTCAGGTTGTTTGCTGCTCAGCAGTATATAAGGATAGAAATAAAGCCTTTAAAACTTGGATTTATTAGGATAGGTCTTTCATTTAATTGGAATTTTTAAGGGACTACAAACTCTTCAAAGTGAGTAATCCTCCTCCCTTTGTGCCATCATTACAGACCAGAAGGTGTGAAATACAAGAAGGCTAAGGAATGGCAGATACCTGTTGTGAACGTTCGCTGGTTATCCGACCTCATTCTTGGACAGATGGATGCACTGAAGCTACCCATCGCCGAGAAATACAAGACTGTAACCAAGGGAGACGAGTTTCAGATGGACTTGATCAAGGTCCAACATCTTTTGGGTGAGGATTTAGGTTTTTTAAGTAAATTTTATCAGGTATTTTTTAAATAGATGTTTGTTTTTGAGACTATTTACAGACAGCTGGATAAATCTGTTGCTTTCAGGACTGTAACTTCATCTTTATTTAAAATAACTTGTGAAAAATGATCACTATTTGATGCAATCTGCAAAGGCTTATTAGGGAAAACACTTTCTGCCTAATCTGGATATTTACTATGAAAAGACTTTCTTTAAACGAAAAATACCTTATACTGGAAAGTGTCATTTATCGAAGCCTGTGCAGACTGCAGTAGCTTCATGCTTGTCAACTTTGCAATTCTAAACATCAGTTTGTGCATCATGCTTAAAAATGGTTCTCCTGTGAAAATCACAACCATTTGTTACATTATCAAAAATTTCAAGAATTGTGAGATCTGTTTAAAGCTGTTATATCAGTAAAAAAATATCCCAACAAAAAATGCTTAAATTCTTGCAGAAACTTCATTTTATTATATTTTTTTCTGATGAATTCTTTTAAAAGTTTTGATAACCTTGTTTCAGTGGCCTGGAGAACTCCTCTGAAAGTCTCCAAGGATCTTATGAAGGTATGACATGTTGTTGATTGTGCTCCTGCTTTGTTTCATAGTATACAAAATGAAGAAAATGTATACATGCTTGAGTCTGGTAAACAGCACATTGCCTCTAAAATTTGCAAGTCTTTCAAACATGTCTGAAACGTTTTTGTGCAAATATTGACCAGTTTATAGTACAGCTGTAAGTAACAAAATATTGATGTGCCCATTTTGTCCTTGCATGTAAAAAAAAGCCTGCAAAAATTAGATAACAAGTATCTCATCTCTAAGTTTCTCCACACCTTGTGTTGCAGAAGTGCTTAGCAAACATGAAGAAGGCTCAACCAGTTGGGCAGGAAAACATGCCATCTCCCATGAAGATTCCAAAGTATAGTCTATGATTAAATAATGCCTGAAATAGCCAGTAAAAATTCTTGGTTTGGAAATATTTGTCCACTAAGGGCTTTGAACATAAATATACAGATATAATTAGGTCATATTTAAGTTTAAGTTAAACAAATTTCCACATCATAATTAATTGAAAGAAATATCAAATTTAACTGTAAATTTGTATGAATAATTTTCACGTTATCTTGGTTGTGCAATGAAACTTAAGTTTGTGCAGTTTCTTCGTTACCTACCACTAATATGTCTTAAACATGTTCCATTTCTATCCATGACATGTTTGTGTTGCATGTTTCAGACTGGAGAAGGAGGACGGCCCCCTGGATCCCAGTTTTGCAGGACCCAGGGTGCTGTTCACTGGCTTCCCCAAGTCCCTAGTCACCCACTATCAGACTGTAAGTTGATGGCTCTCTGTTACTACTACCAGTTGCATAACAGGCTACTCAATAGTACTAAAGCTAGTGTGATGAATATTGTGCAGATGGTAGGGCTGTTTTGCATACATGACATACGTCCCGGATTGTCCGGGATTGTATGAAGAACGTGTCCCGCCGTCCCGGAAATCTGTCAAATGTCCTGGATTTTACAAAATCCATATAAACATGTACCTTATCTTAGGCTTAACTGCACTGCGAATCTGTGTTCCCACTAATCCGCAGTGTCTCCATGGCGATGCCTACCCGAATAGGTGACTACGCTACGTGTCAAAATCGATCAATTAACAGGGGTCCTGTTATGATATTGATTGTCTCACGTTCGCAGTCAAACCGAATAGGCGGCATTGCTTAATGTTGTTGTTAATTGGGTTTAATATACTACATAATAATTTCCCTCTGCGTAAGGGCAAAGGAGTTGTTCACACATCTGAAGATTCGTGCGGTTGCTAATTAGTCATGCGTGAATAACCCGTGTCAATATCAATCTATAGTTTCAGTTGCTTTGTTATACCAAGCACACTAATCGGTCCATATTATGTACATATAATATGATTTTACCTTGCTAGGCGCACCTGCCGCTTTCATTATTTCAACAAGATGGCGGACTTTAAAGAAAATAAATTGTGACTCGGCAAACATGGCAAATAAAGATTGATTTAACGATGGAGATCATATACTTAGATGTTTAATGAAATGTCTGTGATAATCAACAATGCATAAAATCATTTTAGATGCTAACAACACATTTATTAGGAATGTACTCAATTTACGATGTGAAAAAAAATGTGTACCTTAAATGCATATATGTCTATATATATTGCTATATGTATACATGTCCCGGAAAATCGGCAAATATCCCGGAAAATGTAGCTCAATGTCCCGGGATTGGTCTGAAAATTTATGGCATGTATGTGTTTTGTCTGTGACAAATATCTTTTTTATTAATGACTTACTTAAGATTTATGATTTAGACAATCTTTATATAATAATTGTTGAGACATACACAAATCGGAGTCTGTGCATTCTAGTGCCTTACCTTCATATTATCTCGATCATGCATGATGGCATCAGCAAGTTCTATATTTAACCAGGTTTTCCGAAGGAAAAAACTGGTAATTAGATTGGCGAATGTTGGCAGGCAGGCGGAACAAGCTTGTCTGGGCCATAACTATGTCGTTCATTGTGAGATTTTAAAATCATTTGGCACATTTCTTCACCATCATTGGACGGTGTGTCGCGCGATAGGAATTACGTCGATATCTCCAAGGTCAAGGTCATACTGAGTTCAAATGTCAAAAATTGCCATAAATGAGCTTGTCCGGGATATATCTATGTCGTTCATGGTGAGGTTTTAAAATCAATTGGCACATTTGTTCACCATCATTGGACGGTGTGTCATGCGAAAGAATAAGGTTGATATTTCAAAGGTCAAGGTCACACTTTGAGTTGATAACCTGGTTTTGTGACAATTTTGTTTAGCCTTGCTCTGGGAAAAAGGGTCTTAATGCATGTGCGTTGTGTTGTCCCAGATTAGCCTGTGCAGTTCACACAGGTTAATTAGGGACAACACTTTCCACTTATATGGATTTTAATTAAGAAGACACTTTTAAATTAAAAATACCATTAAAGCCAAAAATGGTGTCCTGGATGAGCCTCTGCTGACTGCATTGGCTAACCTGGGACAACACTTAACGCAAATGCATTCACTGCAGATGGTGAACCAGTTGGGAGGCCAGGTGGTGGAGAACCCCCAGGTGTGCACCCACATGGTGGCCAAGTCATTCTCACGCACCATCAAGTTCTTCATAGGCATCAACGTTTGCCATCACATTGTCACCGCCCACTGGGTGGAGGAGAGTCATCGCCAGGGGAAATTCCTGAGTAGGTGTCATGTATATGTGCAAGCAGGGGAAATTCCGAGTAGGTGTCATGTATCTGAACAAACAGGGGAAATTCTTGAGTAGGTTTCATGTATCTGTACAGGCAGGGTTAAGTCCTGAGTAGGTTTCATAAATCTGTTTCTTGCTGAGTAGCTTTGATGGATATGTATGCTTCTACCTAGTGTTTAACCCAGGATCTTATTGGTTGGCGGTGCACCAAGCTGCCTTTGTGAAGCTTAATTTTTAGCCTTTCTAAGGCAAAGTCTTGCCATTTGCTATTACCAACAACATATACACTGCCTCTTGATTAAATATTGATAGTCTATGTGTAAGCAAAAATAGCATACATCATTATCTTTGTGACACTCCAATGGGCTTGATTTACTCCATAGGAATACATGTATTAAAGAGTATTAATATAGATTTTATTCAATCCATAACAGTGCTTTATCTTTAGTAGGGGTTGTTTTCCTTCTTTATGATCGGCAGAATATCGTCCTTCTCCTCTTTAGTTTTTAGCTCATCTATTTTATTTTATTTTAAATTATGAGCTATTGTCATCACCTTGGCGTCGGCATCCAGTTAAGTTTTGCGTTTAGGACCACTTTTCTCATAAAGTATCAATGCTATTGCATTCAAACTTGGTACACTTACTAACTGTCATGAGGGGACTGGGCAGGCAAAGTTAGATAACTCTGGCATGCATTTTGACAGAATTATGTGCCCTTTTTATACTTAGAAAATTGAAAATTTTGTTTAAGTTTTGTGTTTAGGTCCATTTTATTCCTTAAGTATTAAAGCTATTGCTTTCATACTTGCAACACTTACTAACTATCATAAGGGGACTGTGCAGGCAAAGTTATGTAACACTGACTGGCATTTTGACAGAATTATGTGCCCTTTTTATACTTAGAAAATAGAAAATTTGGTTAAGTTTTGTGTTTAGGTCCACTTTTTTCCTAAAGTATCAAAGTTAATGCTTTCATACTTGCAACACTTACTAACTATCATAAGGGGACTGTGCAGGCAAAGTTATGTAACTCTGACTGACATTTTGACGGAATTATGGGCCCTTTATACTTAGAAAATTCAAAAATTGGTTAAGTTTTGTGTTTTGGTCCACTTTACCCCTAAAGTATCATAGATATTGCTTTCATGCTTGGAACACTCGCAAACTATCATAAGGGGACAATAAAGGACAAGTTGCATAACTCTGGTTGTCATTATTACGGAATTATGGACCTTTTTTGACTTAGTAACTTTGAATATATGGTAAAATTTTGTGTTTAGATCCACTTGACTTCTAAAGTATCAAGGCTATTGCTTTCAAACTTCAAATTCTTTCATGCTATCATGAGGGTAATGTACCTGGCAAGTTGAATTTTACCTAGACCTTTGAATGACCTTGACTCTCAAGGTCAAATTATTAAATTTTGCAAAAATTGCCATAACTACTTTATTTATTATTAGATTTGATTGATACTTTGACAAAACAACTCTTACCTGACAAACCACAATTGACGCCACCCAAACCATCCCCCATGCCCCCCCCTCCCTGATTTTTTTATTTTTTATTTTTTTTAAAGATCGTCTTATAAATGACCACCACACCCTCACACTATACCCCCCCTCCCCCCCCCCCCCCCCCCCCCCCCCCCCCAAATACATGGTAAAAAAAATAAAATATTATTTTATTTTTGAAATACCGTCCAACCATCCCACCCAAGAACTCTACCCCCCCCCCCCCCCCCCCCCCCCCCCCAATTTTTTTTTTTGTTTCTTTTTTTTGCTTTTTTGGAAAAAAATGTAATAATTGACCACACCCACACACTATACACCCCTCTCCAATCCCCCCTCCCTCCTTTGTGATTGAAATTGAGATAGTTCCCTTAAGAAAAATATATGAGCGGTCTCCACCCGCAAGGCAGTGCTCTTGTTTTTACCCTTTGTCAGGGAAACTAAAAAGTAAAACAAATCTCAATCCAAATACAACTCTTTCACTAGGTGAGATGATGTTCCCTCTAGTAGACATGGAAGGAGAGAAGGAAGTGAAATGTTCACTGGCAGAGTCATTGAAGAGGGCACGAAACTACCCTGTGTTTGCTGTGAGTCAAGTCATGCTTTTTGAAAGCAATCAACACTTTTATACATTAATAATTATTATAAGCTCACTCTGTGAAAACTCGGCATAATGCATGTGGTTGAGCCCAGGGTAATACTCTCCGCCTTCACTTGATTTTCAATAACATTTCCGCTTCCGAAAAAGCCAAAAGAGTCGTTTCTGATGATCCTGTGCAGATCACACAGGCTTTTCTGGGATTGTGCATTAAGCTCTCTTTTACCAGATTTAAGTTTATGAAAATTGGTATTTTATCATAAAGAGACATTTTGATTTCCATGATCTGTGTTCATGCTGGCCAAGTAGGTTGGTATGGACAGATAATCAACAAGTTTGACTTAAAAAAAAATGTCATTGTTTAGGGTGTGATACCATTCAAATTTTTCCATAAATTAAGTTGTTCATTTTGAAAACAACTTCTTGCAGTTTGTTATGTTTGTATCTCGGCTATTGTTTGTTTTCTGACCAGAACAAGCACCGGGCCCCAATTTTAAAAATATAACCAAAAGTAATGTGTAATATTTATCTGTAAAACTCATTATGTTTTCCTGTTCCTTGTCATATGTTTAAAGAATCAAGTTTTTGTTTAATAATCCAAAAAATATATTGGTATCAAGTTGATAAGGTGAAGATTGTTGATGTTTATATTTGTGTTAATAAATGCATTCAATAACAGTTACCGGTACTTCAATTGAAACAGAATCCTGCTTTTGATGCAAGCACTTGCAATTTTGTTCACTATTGGCTTGTGCAAATTATCTGCCTTACATCATTTTGATGCAAATGTAACTGGAAAGCTGTATGAAAATGATATTATGTTTTATAAAAATTGTGTTAAATGGCATATTTTACTCAAATGTACAATAAGAAACATTAGCAGGAAAACAAACAAAATAACTTTGTGCTTTAGTATTTTGACCCCCCCCCCCCCCGAAAATTACATCTTACTCCTTAAAGCACTGGGTAATTTTACTCCTGGTTTTTAAAATGTATTGCAATCACTATTGTTGTTATATATTGGCCCATGTTACTGTTGCTAGGGAATGACATTCTACATCACCCCAAGTGTTCAGCCGCCTGTGTCCGATCTCAAGAAGATTATTGATAGTGCTGGAGGAAGCCTTGCCAATAATAGAAGACTTGCGGCTAAAACCATTGAGACCTTAAAAGATGACCAGGTAATACTTGCTCATAAATGTCACAGCAGAAATTGTTACTTTCAACTAAAGCAATCTGGTATTGTTGATGTCTTTCTATTGGAAATCTCAGCGTTAACTTTGTTTATCATAAGTTTTAACTTAAAATCAAATGCATTATTCTTGTTTTCATACTCTGAAGGTGATGATGTACTTCAAAAAAATGTGTACATAGGAGCAATTACATATGATCTAAGTACAATCATAAGTACTTCAGTGTTATTAAATAAAAATGCCAGTATATTAAGTTCTGAGCCGGTAGGTACAAATTTCTTTAGATGTTTTGAGTCGTGTTCTGAGAAAACTGGGCTTAATGCATGTGCGTTAAGTGTCATCCCAGATTAGGCTGTGCAATCTGCACAGGGATGACACTTTCCGCCTAAACTTGATTTTTTGGTAAGCAGGGACTTCTTTGAAACTAAAAATACCATAAAAGCGGAAAGTGTCGTCCCTGATTAGCCTGTGCAGACTTGTTAATGCCTGTTTACATTTAATGATTTAAACAAGTCATTATTGCTGAAATGAATACTATTTTATCCTTTTGTAAGCAGAAAAGACTTGATTTCTTGTGGAAAGTTTGATCACAAATTTGTCCTCATGAACAACTTAAGTCAAGATGCCCTCAAGTGAATATGCAAATGGAATTTTATAAAAACTGATATTTGACATTCAGGTGTCACTCCCTTTATGCCCTGTCTTACATACGGATTAAGCTTGTAGCAGTGTTATAACTTGTTTCTATGGTTTCAGGGTCATCCTACCTACCTTGTCATCACCTGTGCCAATGATATTCACCTGTGTACTGATCTACTTCTGAAAAACATCAGTAAGTCAACACTTTGTAGAATATTTCTTCTTTGAACTGGTATGGATATTCAAGTTAATGTTTTGTATAATGTAATATGTGGTGGAATCCAGCATTAAACTTTTTAAGTGAACTTTAAAGTCAATTAAAAAAATAAACAGTGAACCTGGTCAATTATTGGTTTTAGAAAATTGCTCAGTTATCCAAGTCTCAAAATAAGCAAGTGCCCCTCCAACAACAACACACAAATAAAATCCTTTCTGAGGCCATACTTCCCATAGCTCTGATTCAAGTAGGGAAGTTGTCAGTTCCTGGCATCAGTATTTGTACTTGGTACTGGTACACCAGCCAACACAGGAAATGTGTGGTCAACTGACAACCCAGATATGAGTGAAACTCTGTTGAAAAGCGCAAACAATCTATCATAATCAAACAAATGAAAAACCAACAACAAAATTTTCAACATGCGACAAGTCAATGCTAGTAAATGCTGGCATTTGTGTGTTATGAAAAAAAAATTTTTTTTGTTTAATCCATTGATATTTCATATTTGTGAGAAAATTACAAATGCAGTTTTTAGTTAAGTATTTGGGCGCCTGTCCTTTCAATTTAAAACATATCTACAACAATCACAACCCAGTAGCTAAGTAAGTGTGAGTCCTTCATTATAGAAGATTGTTTTCACATGCCTCTAGTGATTCTTATCTCAACAACTAATATGTTGCCGACATATTATGGGAGCAATTTGTCGTTAGATAGATTCCGTAAGACTTCCTGTTTTGTGCATAAGGTACTTAGTCTCTGAAATTACGCTTACAAGTGTTGTAGAAGTAAATGTTTTAATATGATCAGTTGATAGGACTGCACTGCTTTTTTTCTAAGGCAATTTAAGTTTTATTTTTTAAAGTTTGTCTGAAGATAATGTTTTTTATTTTATTCTCACTGAATAAAATATTTGCAGTAGCACCATAGACTTAGGGACTGGAAAAATTGCTTGGCCAGACTTAATAACTTGCATACACAGTTTGAATGCTCCATTCTCAAAGTATAATATTTTTAGTGGCTCAATGTTTTGTATTGCTGAAATTTGTATGGTGTTTTGTAAAAGAAATATTGAAGTCAAATTGTTTCTTGAGATAATATTTTATATGGTCTAATTTATGCAAATTGTTAAGCTGTTTTATCTGACTTGTTTACACTTAATAGTGATTATGGTAAAAATACAATAAGATTTCAATTTGTTTATCACCAAAATTTGTTTATCTGCTTTGGTAAATTTACAAAATTCTCGTGCCATGTGAAGACATATTACATAACAATCCATATACATGTATTAAAAAACATCATTACTTTCAAGTTTTGGACACTACATTTTCTGACAACCTATTTTGGCCAAAATAATTATCTTGTGTGACTTTTTTTTTCAAACCCAGGTTGTAGCAAATAAGTCATAACGTAGCAACAGGTTTACACTTTATTAATGTGCTTGCCAACTTAGTTGGTATAGCCCTTGACTTTAAATTGAAGAATCGCGAGTTTGATCCCCGGCATGGCTACATAACTTGTATGTTGATTGGTCATGAAAACATCTCTATGGTCATTTCACCCTTCTTCTGATTAAAAGTAATGCAGTTGTCAGTTTCTGGCATAAGTATGTCCACTGAGTAGTAATAAACCAGCTATCCCAGGAGAAGTATGAGTTGGTTGAATTACTGTGGTGATAAAGCTGAAATAATGCTGGAAACAATATAACAAACTTATTAACAAACAAACAATAATGTTGTCATAATATGGCTATATTATTAGTTTACACAGTGTAAAAAAATAATAATAATAATAATATTGTGTTTGTCTCCTCACAGAAGTGTACACCCCCGAGTTCATACTGACTGGTGTCATGAGACAAACCAAAGACTTCCAGAGTTTCCAGTTGGAGGTGGAATGCTGAGAGGTCAAGGTCATTGTAACTGAAGGCTATGGGTCAGCAGCAGCATGCTGAGAGGTCATTGTCATTGTAACTGAAGGCTATGGGTCAGCAGCAGCATGCTGAGAGGTCAAGGTCATTGTAACTGAAGGCTATGGGTCAGCAGCAGCATGCTGAGTGGTCAAGGTCATTGTAACTGAAGGCTATGGGTCAGCAGCAGCAAACAGATGTCTCTTGAATATATTTGTAAACAATTAAATATATTAATCTTAAATTAATATTTCCAATCAAATGTGAAGTTCAGTTGTATACCAATATTGTGACAATCAAAATGGGTCTAACAGGAATTAATTATTATAATCATGTTTTCTTTTTGTGCTTTTTTTCAAAATATTGTTACCCATGATTTTGTTTAAAGATCAATTAAGTCATAAATAATAAATGATAAAAAAATCACAAAATCATTTTTCATTAAATAAGGACCCTTTATTGACAGTATAAAGGCATATTTGTTTTGTTCAATAGATTGTGTTCAGCCTATACCTGTGTATTTTACATCATGTTTACATTATCATTGATGTATGTTTAGTTTGTGTTTGTGTATCACAGTTGTGATAAATAAGTATAAACTGTGAATAGAATACCAAGTTTGGGGTTGTTGATCTACTTCAGTACATTTTGTTGTTCTGTATACAGGTTTACAGAGATATTTTTATGCCCCCGGATCGAATAATCAGGGGTAAATTGTTTTTGGCCTGTCTGTCTGTCATTGTATGTGTCTGTCTGTCCCAAAACTTTAACCTTGGTCATAACTTTTGCAATGTTGAAGAGAGCAACTTGATATTTGGCATACATGTGTATTTCATGAGTGGTGAAAGGTCAAGGTCATCCTTCAAGGTCAAAGGTCTTTTTTCAAAAATAGCTGCTGTGCAGCTTCAAAGTGGTGCCATAGGGGGCATTGTGTTTCACAAACACAGCTCTTGTTGTTTAAATGGCCTACTTTACAAAGGGAATTGAAATGCATGTGCTTTTTATATGTTTATACAAATGTATGTGTAAATAAACACCTTTTACCGAATTCAAATTACTTGTGTGTTCATACTTTCACATTATGTTAATCATTTTAATTTATTTGTTTTCCTCAAATGATCTGCATTTATTGCGTTGTTTTAAATCGTATACAGGACACTTATAATAATTTGTAATGCTTAAAATAGTGACTTGGTTAGTCCTAAAACCAGTTCAAACCCACAATACTATCCATTGACCGCTCCAAGATAGTGATCCCAGTTTGAATCATTTCATGTTTTATTTCTTTGATTAGAACAAGTATTCCTCTGGTGATATTGTTTATTAAGTTTCATTATTTGCTATATAAACCCTTTCAGATGCAGAGTGAAAATGGCTAAATGCAAACAGCATAAAACCAGAACAGCCTGCGAGTAACTCTCAGTCTGTTCAGGTTGTATGCTGTTTGCTGATCATCAGTATCTTAGGGTTGGAAATTAATCCTTGAAAACTTGAATCTAGTAAGAGAGGTCTTTAAGTAAATTAAACTTTTTAAGGGACTACAAATGCGTAAAAAATACGTATCTTAGTGGTAAAGAGTTATTATTTTACTCTCATAAATGGCCAAACAGGCAAATCCAGTCGGAAGTAATGTGTATACTATCGTGTCTTGGTGTACCCTTTAACAGCTGATACCTGAAAATTGGGCGATAAAAAGTCCATCAACAGGGAAAGTTTAGATGTCACTTACTCTGGTTGCAGTAGTTGTGCATGTCATGAAACATGTTGTTGCTGCAGTGTTTTTAACAAAAAAGCTACGTAAAGTCAGATTTCATAAATAAGAATATTCACATGAAATTTGCCTGCTCCTGACAGGTGGTTTCGACCCTCAAAACCCTTTAATACCAAGTGCAACAGGATTACCATATTTTACACATCAACGCATCCTTACAGATTTCCGTTTTTCTGGGTCCAGCTATTTTGCATGACATTTTTCAATAAACATAACATCTTGCTTTTTTGTAAAAACAAACAAAAACGCATAGTCAGGGTTTCCATTAATAAGAACTTTCAAACAAAATGTTGCTTTTACTGACAGGTGGTTTCCTACCCTCGAAACCCCTTCATGAATAGTGCACCAGGAATCGTACACATCATCGCATCCATAAAGCACGTCAAGTAAATAGGAAGATGTGTAGTCTGAAAGTAACCACCTGTGTCAGTGACACTTTTGTTCAATTCTCGTTCCCGGCAACATGTGAGTACGGTTGGTGGTCATCATACCGGGCATGTCGGGTTTCCTCCTGATACTTCCGCTTTCCCCGGCAACACGAGGCCATATCAAACTTAAAACAAAATTCAGTTCCAAATTGAAGCTACAATTCAAAACATGACGTATGTCGGTCCTTGTGTCTGACCTTGAACGATCGTAAATAACGTTCCTTTTTCATTAAGGCTTTAATTTTCTACGAATTAATAAAAACTAAAGCATCAAAATAAGCCATACGCTATAACCGCTAAACGACCACCCTGCGAATAATGACACTTAAATAGACCAGTTTGTTGGTGCTAATGGTCGCAAACGACTTTCATTTAAATGGGAATTCTATTTAACAACAGACCAACACCATTTATGTGTGGACTGTAAACACGTTAATGTTTAAAATACTAGTTCTTCGTGACTATACAAGTCAATATCAATTCTACCCATTGACACTTAACCACAAATACACTTCATCAAATTGGCAATAGTTCAGCGTTCAAGGGGCTCATTATAGATATAGTGGTATTGAGCACAAGTGTATCACAACCACAAAAACCTAACTCGTTTTGTCTCGAATGACTTGGAACAAGAGGGCGTAGCGTGCACTTATCATTAAATCTAAAGATAATGTTTGAAGTTGTAAACTGCCTTGATTCCGTCAGCGTAGACGAAACTACGGTGTAGTGTTGGTTTCTGCAGTTGACTGCAAACCTTCTATGTCCAATAATTGCAAAAACACTCGACGTTAAACTTGAGCTGCAGCAGGTCATGACATGATCATACAATTCGGTCTTTTATTTATTTCAATGAGCCAATAGGTTTATAGTGACCCACCAAGCACAATCACTGGACAACACTCGCACATATATAACAAACGAACAAACATGATCAATACTGGGGTTACCATCCTGGAACGGTCAACGCAAAGGAACGGTGCGTTTAACCGGATTAAAAGGATCAAACATCACACCTGCCCCAGAATTATTGATTCAACATTTAAGTAAACATAAAAATTGACCTTATATCATCACATTTATAATTTAAAACTATAAAGAGCAATATAGAGAATGCATGCCAATATTTAACCTCTCAGTGGTTTTAATCAGACCAAAGCACGAGGAACCACAACTTTCTGAGGCACGATGAGAAGACAGCAAAACGAGTATAATAAACATCGAAAGCATCGCCGTGAAATTCAAAAAGTAGCAGAAATAAAGTTGTAAAAGGCCTGACGGGTAATAAGTTTCAACCTATTTATTTAAGCTCGATTGCATCGAAAGCCTAAGGTTTAAATAAATGCTCTCGAGTCCGTTTCCTGGGCTAGAACCAGTACTTTGTGTCTTTGGAGGAGATCTAAAGAACGCTCCCACGGTGAGGATCGAACCCGTGACCTCCCGGTCGCTAGGCGGACACCATATCCATTACACCACGGCGACGGGTAATTACAATGCTTGGTTATGTATATCTGTCTTTGTGTATTCCACATACTATAGTAAAAGTTATAGATGCAAATAAGTTTAATTGTTACATTTTTACAAAAGTCACTTAAAATTAAAATGCTATCATTAAACAAGGAACCGACATACATTCTGAGAAGAATTTAAACCAGAAATAGCCTCTTCATATGACATACATGCCGCATCCAGTACTTCGACTTGTACCAAATGTGTGTCGGGAAGCGAACAACGACAAGGAGCGAGGCCTGGTATATGTGTGTCAGTGTGTTTAGAAGTTTATGAGGTACTTCCGCGCCTGGGGCTGTCCCGGAGTACCCGGAGGAAACACCGTCACAAGAGTGTGTAATATTATTTGTATAACGTAGACAAAACGTGATGCTTACGTTGTACTTATCTGGTTGAAATGGTAGATACGCAGAGTTCATGCGTACTTAGTACCCCCAATGGCGTTGTACGAGCGTCATTATTGTATATGTGTGGTTCTTACCGCTCTGACGTTATAAAGTGCGTCGCGATAACGATGCTCAACATGGTATCTACGGGTACATGTATGTCAACCTTTTGACACATGTTCATCCACTCTGGATCAGCAGACGATTTATTTCATAAATCCTACGGAGGAATCCGAGATAGCCGATGTATCACGATTGATGTTCATCAGGTCCTTTTGAAACTTCATGACAATGTGAAGACTTCAAGAACGCTGAACAGGCGTGGCCTGGTGTGATGGGGCTATTACAAGTGCATCCAAAGGTCTTTTAGACCCACACGATGTCGTTCATCGTTGGAAACGCATATTCGATGTGACGTTCGTGGTTAGGTTTCAATGTCTTAAAATGTCTTGTATCACACGTTTATATTCTAATAAATCTATTCGGATTAAATTTGCTAGATGCTATGTATTTGTATACCAGGGAAAGAAGGAACAATATTAACGCATACTTACGATAGACGCCGAATTCAATCCTCTTTCTCAAAAATAGGCCGGTAAGCGCTTAGACTGAATCACGTAACCTAAATAAGGTTTATACTCCATGGGCAATAAAGCGAGCGAAAATAGAATATTTATTATTTTTTCCAGTCTCATATATGCCCATCATGTATGGCTCTGAAATGAAGGGGGCGCCCTTTTTCAGGATCCGCTAGTACGTTTCATTGATTGTTTTTTTTTATATGATTATTTATAAAATCAATGTTGTGCTTTTAAGATACATGCGAAGGTATAAAAAAAACAACACAAGATTAGCTGACGGAAGCAAACCCTTAATATATATTTCTTATTATTGATTTATTTATTTATTTATTTCGGCATGGAATACACCACAGGTGGTTAGCGTGTGGCTATGATATTAATTAGTGAAAACATCATTTTGAATGATAAATAATCATATTATAACGAAAAATTAACTTTTCTGAAAAAAAATAATTTCACTATCAAATATATATATAACAAGGTATGCAACTCAAAATCACCCCAAAACGGGGTGCATCGCTTTGAACAGCCATATCTTCATCAATTGTGCAGCGATTTTCACGATCTCGGTCTTATTCAACGCAGAAATGAATTTCCTTTCTGGAAATGTATATGTCTTGCAATATTTTTACAAATGCTGGGTCAACTTTTAAGAAATAACACGATACACAACACGCATGACCCAGTTGACAGTGATCATGTATTCTTTATGAATGAAATCTCCAGTTGTAAAGACACACCTCCGCATTGGACCAATGAAATCACTCGTATGTTTAAAATGTCAGTTAGTTGAAATGTATGTAAACAAAGGTTTCAAACGGCGCTGGACAGTTAGTCTTGATGCAGAATGTAACGACAAGAACGGTAATAATGTTTTTTCATACGTTTTATTGAATTATGGTATCGAACTACATGAACTTTGTAGGGAAGTTGCCCTTTACTCCGTGAAGATTTCAGTCTTAAAGAATACATGATCACTGTCAACTGGGTCATGCGTGTTGTGTATCGTGTTATTTCTTAAAAGTTGACCCAGCATTTGTAAAAATATTGCAAGACATATACATTTCCAGAAAGGAAATTCATTTCTGCGTTGAATAAGACCGAGATCGTGAAAATCGCTGCACAATTGATGAAGATATGGCTGTTCAAAGCGATGCACCCCGTTTTGGGGTGATTTTGAGTTGCATACCTTGTTATATATATATTTGATAGTGAAATATTTTTTTTCAGAAAAGTTAATTTTTCGTTATAATATGATTATTTATCATTCAAAATGATGTTTTCACTAATTAATATCATAGCCACACGCTAACCACCTGTGGAATACACATACATGGACATTTAAAACAACATGTATAATACAGAATCGTAAAACACATGAGAATAAATAAACCATGACATGTACTCCAACACCAAGGATAACACAAAAAGCACTCTTATTTTCACTGTGGTCCTTTGTGCTGGTGGCATGACATAGAGAGCTTTTTACTAAAAAAGTAGCTTTGAAAACATTAACCTTATAATAAAGGGGCCTTTTCACAGATTTTGGCATTTTTTTAACTTATTCATTAAATGCTTTATATTGATAAATGTAAACATTGGATCATAAAAGCTCCAGTAAAAAATCAAGAAAAAAATTAAAAAAAGGAAAAGAACATTGCCCGGAGCAGGTTTCGAACCAGTGACCCCTAGAGTCCTGCCAGAGTCCTGAAGTAAAAACGCTTTAGCCTACTGAGCTATTCCGCCGAGTACACAATCATGACGTATTTTATACCTTATATAAGCCATCTTCGTAGTTTCACAAAATTTAACGACAAAAACAGAACTCTCCAAATTATTCAATCGTTTCGCGTTGCAACGCTTTATAATTTTTAGGTTTTAAAATCGTCAAAAGATGCATATAATGGCTATATTAGAGCATGGTTAATGTTCAGTATTACTGTTTCCTCACAAATATCATAACTAAAACGAAAACTTACGAATCTGAAACAACTTTTTTCAATTTTGTCAATTTGCCAAAGCGTGAAAAGATCCCTATAATAAAGTCCATTATAAGTACACAATATTAAACGTCGTGGATGTTGTTTGTACTGATAAAATAATATAAGTTATATCAATGAGATCAGTGTGTGTATTTGAGATTTATTTACAGGTCGTCCAGCGTCTTCTCGACTACAGATGTATCGACCTGCCCCTGTGACCCTTCAGGGGAGAAAATAAGGTCATATTATACATCATAGCACGGTGGCCAATGAGACCTTAATGTGACTAGATGCTTTTTTTTAATGGATTATATAGTGGTTTGCCTTTTATCGAAATGGTCTTTGCAGTATTCCTATTATCTCTAGATTAGCATTATCCTTATTGGCATTAATGTTAATTCCTTATAGTTTGTGTGTGGTTTTTGTGCTCTCCGCCCCAAGAGGTGTTAGTGGGGGTTCGAGCGGGATACAGAGTGTTAATTCACATGGGCTCTCTCTGATGTGCTATTGGATATTGTCAGGTGTTTTAATGGTGTTGCAAGGGTCAGAATAGTTTTGAAAGGTATTTTAGTTTCATATAGTAGAAAAGGGGCTGCGTTTGTATGGTTGGACCGAGATGACTGGTTGGTTGTTGGGGGTACAGGGAGGACAATATCTGGTTCTACACTTTCTTTGGGAGACAATTTTCACGTGCCTTTATATTGGTTTGTTTTTGTGAGAGAGAGAGAGAGAGAGAGAGAGAGAGAGAGAGAGAGAGAGAGAGGAGAGAGAGAGAGACAGACAGACAGACAGACAGACAGACAGACAGACAGACAGACAGACAGACAGACAGACAGACAGACAGACAGACAGACAGACAGACAGACAGACAGACAGACAGACAGACAGACAGACAGGCAGACAGACAGACAGACAGACAGACAGACAGACAGACAGACAGAGAGAGACAGAGAGAGAGAGACAGAGAGAGAGAGACAGAGAGAGAGAGAGAGCACGTTCTTCTTCCTGTTCATATTGCTAGTGGTTACACAGATGGTAATTATATGTATTAGTGCATTTTGTTCAGGAGGGAATAGATCTGGGATGTTAATGCTGACCATCCCTCTTATTCGATCTGACCCTCATAGTGACAAGGGTAATACGTGCAGGTTAGCAGAACAAGGGTTACAATTCAACGTCAAACGTAACAAGGCACAGGCATGCAAGGAAAAAACTTACACTACACTACAAGAAAACATCACCTACGCTACAGTAGGGGAAACAACAACAACAAATACCGTCACCATTCTCTTTTTATTTTTATTTTTGTCATGTTGGGTTTCTCATGTCAACGGAGCCAGAGTGCACGGATGTCATGTAAACGGAGCCAGAGTGCACGGGCGAGAGATATCTCTTCAGGCGCGCCCTCTGGCCCAGCCGACACGCTCTACTCAACATGTTTAAGTCTTGTACACATGGGAAAACATGTTTACTAATCACATTTATTTACAACAATATTTACACCTATAGGGGTTGCACTGTGGGTAAATTTGCCCACGTGCGCACTTACTGCGTCTTCCGATCCTGCGTGGAAGTATGTTGTCTGTGTGCTTTTCCCCTACCTTCGTCGTTGTTGCTGATTACAGCTTAAGAGAAGGAAAACGAGGGTCTCGCGGAACCCTGGGTTTTGTTACCTAGAGCGCTATTTGGTTGTAAAAGAAGGATTAGAGCTTATCCATAGTGGTCGAAAGGGGCCAAGTGACATATGTATTGGGGGGGGGGGGGACGTACCCTTCCGTCGTTTTAGTATTATTAGTCTTTATCTATTTATTTATTGGTGTAATTTTCCTATATATCTTAAAGCGCAGACGAGGAAACCGCGAACGTTCGTTATAGACAGCTCCCTCATCTTTGCCTTGTTTATAGTATTGTTTATTTATGTATTGACGTCAACAAGGTGTTATTGGACACTGCATTATAATGTACTACCAATCCAAAGTACATTTGGACCCCAAATACAAATATAGGTTCTCGGCGTGCACGATACATGCAGTGTTTCTATATCTATATATTTGTTGATGCAATTTTCCTCTTGTCATAAGTACATATGATAGTCATTATTAATTGGAATCTTTAAAATTACATATATCATGGATTGTTTTACGGTACAGTTTTAGAACCAAATTAATTGATAATAGTATATAAGTTCGAGCCGGGCACAGACGAGTGGCCATATGGACAACACCGGAGTGACCATCGTCCGAGACCCGCCCGTCATTAGTACATAAAGTTGCCATTATTGATCTGAGTTTTTATTTATTTATATATTTATTTATTTTAATTTTCCTATAGGGCCGGGATAATATGGTTAGGTTCAGTTCGGGCCCAGACGAGTGGCCATATGGTGCACACCGAAGTGACCATCGTCCGAGTCCCGCCCGTCATTAGTACATAAGATTGCTATTATTAATTTGAATAAATGAAGCAGTATATAACTGACGGTATGTGTTGTTATTTTTATCTACCGCTAATAGTCCAACTGAATATTATATTTTATCTAAGTAGCCCGTGTCGCGCAAAAATTTAAACACGTGCAGTCGCACAACAGGAGCGATTCCGCTTGGAGGCATCAACAGTGAGTCGCGATTAATGAGATCAAAGATCGCGGTTGTGTTTTATCTGCGCAGATCTTATCTATCTGCATCACACCCACGAGCAATTGTGCCATTGGTGCTTACTAATGTCTCATTAAAATACACTGTTGATCTGGATAAAACACAGAAATACTATCTGAAAATGTCAGAAAGGGTTAGTGGGGAAGGGGATAGGGTGGAATAAAAGGTTGTATGAACCAAAATAAGCTTGTAATCTCTTACATTACGTGAAAGGCACTTGATGTAAATAAGACCGACAGTTCATGGGTGTTTAATTGGTCGTGTAGCTGGGTGTTTTCAGTTAAACCTCTCGCTTTATTACGTCTTATAACTCATTTAAACAGGGCATTGTTTCGTGAGATATATGTGGCGGATAAAATATCTCTGTTTTCTATTAAAAGACCAGGGCGAAAAGATTAGCTGTGTTCAGATGTAGCGTACAATTTTAACACTGCTCTAAAGTGGCTTTACGAATCTCAAACACCGTATTAGTAGTTGGTGCCAGGGGCGTCGGAGCTGGGGAGCAATATTTTTGGCAAATATAACATTTCGGCAAAGACGCTTTTTCAATTCAATACCCGTATTTTTGAAAATATCTTTACCACGAAGCTTTCGCGGTTATGACACGTGTTTTGTTGATTGTCATCACCCGTCCGCGGTAATGTACGTGTCAATTATGTTGTTAATTGATCGGTCTCTTTTATAACGATAATCCCTTTATTCTTGAGTAATTAAACCTGGGAATCTTTAACTGTCGGTATGATCTAAGACTTTGCTTCTTTTTATTAATATAATGGAAAGTATGACATGAAACAAATGTGCCGATATCCAATAGTCCTTAATTAAAACAAAATTAAAGATACCTCAAGATACCTGAATTAATTGTAGTAGCTCAAAGTAATTCGATAATTCTAAAAAAAACTAATGTTTTTACCATTTTTTGTGTCATTTCAATATGCCTACTCCAAACCAACCAAAGAATTTCAAATTTCCCAAACGGAATTTCGTGGAAAAATTCCCGAAGAAAGTTCTTTCAACCCACATGATCCCTATTGTTGTGTCGCCTGCTACAAAGTACAAACTGCGACATATACCGGTAGAGATCACTTGTCCATCGTCTGCCTGTCTGTCACAACTTTTGTAATTCACAATATGCCTGCAATCGACGTGTATAAGGTCAAGTATCAGGCATAAAAACGCACCAGAATGCGCCATTTGATGCTAAAATTTGAAGAAGAAAAAAATCCGGGAGAGGCCCCCCCCCCCCCACCAACGGGAGGGGGATACCCCCTCCCATATCCACCCCTCCGCCGCCCCAAGGTCACTTTGCTTCCGACGCCCCTGGGTGCTTTTCTTAAGCTGCGCCATATGATGATGCCGAGAGGAATATATCTAGTGGCCTGTCCATTCGGTCGTTCGTTCTTCCGTACGTTGGTGGTTAACCCTTATTGGCACATTTGTATAATATTAATGAATAACAAATTGTCTACATGTGTTTTTGAATATTTGGTTCAAAAAGAAATCTCTTGTAAACAGTCTAGTCGAAAATTGTCGTCCAAGTTTAGTATGTGCGGACTTCACGTGCATTACTCGCGTAATTTCGAGAGAGCAACTCATGTATAGGTGTAGCGCTCCATTCGCCATATTAGCTTTTATATAAAGCAATCTGATTACATTCCGGTACAACATATTTTGCCTTGCGATATTATACCACGTTAACAATATTTTGTATTAAAGGGACCTTTTCACGTTTTGGTGAATTGACAAAATAAAAAAAAATGTTTTAGATTCGCAAATTTTCGTTGTAGTTAGGATTTTTGTGAGGAAACAGTAATACTGAACATTTACTATTACAGCTCTAAAATATCCATTATATGCATCTTTTGACGATTTATAAACCTGAAAATTATAAAGCGTTGCAACGCGAAATGATTTAAAGGGATCTTTTCACGCTTTGGTAAATTGACAAAATTGAAAAAAGTTGTTTCAGATTCGCAAATTTTCGTTTTAGTTATGATATTTGTGAGGAAACAGTAATACTGAACATTTACCATGGTCTAATATAGCCATTATATGCATCTTTTGACGATTTTAAAACCTAAAAATTATAAAGCGTTGCAACGCGAAACGATTGAATAATTTGGAGAGTTCTGTTTTTGTCGTTAAATTTTGTGAAACTACGAAGATTGCTTATATAATGTATAAAATACGTCAACTCTGTGTACTCGGCGGAATAGCTCAGTAGGCTTAAGCGTTTTTACTTCAGGACTCTGGCAGGACTCCAGGGGTCACTGGTTCGAAACCTGGACCGGGCAATGTTCTTTTCCTTTTTTAAATTTTATTCTTGATTTTTTACTGGAGCTGTTACGATCCAATGTTTACATTTATCGATATAAAGCATTTAATGAATAAGTTAAAAAATGCCAAAATCTGTGAAAAGGCCCCTTTAAAGCGTGTATATATGATTTTATCAAATATTAATGAATTTATATAAAATGTGTAAAAAAAACTTATTATATACATATTTCAATATAAAATAAAATAAAAGCCCAGAAGAACATGTGTCGAAAAATGCGAAATAAGCCAGATATTTAAATCTGAAATCGAAAACGGCTGTACAGTCGAATTCGCCAGCATGTATATCATGCATGTACGATGTGAATCTAAACTTAGTTTAACGGTTCATTTTAAATTCTTGCAACGATATATATTCATACGACACACGAACACTTGCTCTGGTCCTAATAAAAAGACGAATGCTTCGGTTATTGTAGGAAAATATATTCGTCACAATCGGCTCGGGGCGCTAATTTGTCTTTGCTGCATTTTATGAAATTCGTATTTAATGTATACTTTTTCTTGCCTATTTCGTGTTATTGTAACATATTTTATGAATATATTACAATTTAACACATATCGTATAATCTCGCTTTAATAATTTGGAGAGTTTTGTTGTTGTCGATAAATTGTGTGACACTACGAGGTTTGCTTTTATAAAGTATAAAATACAATTACCAAAGTAGAAGCACGGATGGCCGAGTAGTCTACCCGATAGACTTTTACTACAGGGGTTAGTGGTTCGAGCCCAGTTGAGGGTTTTTCTTTCTTTAATTTTCTTGTTTTATTTTAGTTTTTACTAGACATTTTTAGATCCAATGTTTACATTTATGAATATAATGCATTTAATGACAAATTTCAATACATGCCAATATCTGTGAAAAAAACACACTTAAACTATTTAAATATACGATATAATTTAGAAAATAAGTTTATACATAATATACTCGCTTTTCAGCTATATTCGTGTCTTGAGAGAATTTTTTTTCAACAAACGTGTTAAAAGCTCGAAAACAAATGGCAATGTACATCTGGAGTAAAAACACAACAACCACATGTTGGTAGTACATTGGTTCAAAAACATAAACACGAACAAATCTGTGAGCTTCTTGTTGTAATATAATACTTGTATTTCGAGTAACCCACGGGGCTAGACCCTTCGTGATGTATGTTTCCATTGTGCACTTAATCCTCTTGAGCTTGTAACATCAATTAAAGTTATCTACAAAACGTGGAACCGCAAATAACGCAATCGTAAGTTGAGGCATGTTCGATTCACGGGTATGGTGGCCCAGTGGAGGCAGGCATATTTGTAATGTACACATGTACGTCATATAGGGTCGGCTTCCAGCAAACCATTTTTGAATTGAGCCTTAATATATGATATTTGTATGCTTTATTTATTACGAATATGAATCTTCGCTCATGTTTTTATTGTAACTGGCTTATAGAATTCTATTAATTTTAAACAATTTAACTTGTATTATTGTATGTTAAGATACATAACAAGCTATGCTATTTGGCCTCTTACGACCTTATCGCGACTTTACCTGAATTACACAACGATGATCTCAATGTTAAACTATGGGATGATATGAGCCGTGCTCTGTAAAAAAGGGGTTTAATGAATGTGCGTTGAGTGTCTTCCCATATAAATGTCGTGCAGTCCGCATAGGCTTATCAGGGACGACACTCTCTGCTTTAATGATATTTTTCATTTACAAAAATTCCCTTCTTAGGAAAAAACTAGTTTTTGCGGAAAGTATCGTCCCAGATAAATGTCTTGCAGTCCACAAAGCTTATCAGAGACGAAACTTTCCGCTTTTATGATATTTTTCGTTAATAGAAAGTCCCTTTGTAGCAAAAAAACAAAATTTTGCGGAAAGTGTCGTCCCAGATAAATGTCGTACAGTCCGCACAGGCATATCAGAGACGACACTTTCCGCTTTTATGATATTTTTCGTTTAAAGTGATATTATGGGCATCTAACAGTTTATAGGTGTCTATCGCAACCGTTGTTTATTTTTGGTGTTTTCACTTCATATATACTTATATTTGTTAATGCCGAATCAACATACTAAAACAATAGTCCGGAAAAAGAAAAATAATGCATTTGAATATCAACCGTACTTTCGTTTGACGACTGATCATGCATGTACGATGTGAACCTAAATTTAGTTTTAGTGCAGATTCGTTCATACGACACAAAGACACAGTTTTGTTAAAATTTATTTTATAAACAACTGGTAGCAAGATGAGTTGCAGATAATTGGTCAGTAACCACATTTTAACTAACTCTTTTGACCTGTTATTTCTTTTCAGCTCAATTCACCTGTGAAAAACGCCCATAATAGCACTTTAAAGAAAGTCCTTTCTTAGCAGAAAAACAAGTTTTTGCGGAAAGTGTCGTCCCTAATAAATGTCTTGCAGTCCGCACAGGCTTATCTGGGTCGACACTTTACGCAAATGCATTAAACCCTCCTTTCAAAGAGCACGGCTCAGTTATGTATCTAAAGCTGTTAAATGACGACGAGATGTTCTTCATTCTCGTTTTGGTTTCATTTGCTCGGGCCAATGAAAGTTAAGGAGTTTGAGCTGTTAAATGCTGATTTAATGGAAATATATTTTATTTTATTGTCATGTAATTTGAAGCTCTATGCTTTGACTTGTTAGCTTGTTATTATAATGAACACTGAAATGTTGAATGAATATTTCTGGGCCAATTGTGAAGTTTTTAGTCTCTAAAACTGGGTTGAACATTCCATGCTTAGCATTGACCGTTCCAATGTGGCGGTGACATCAGTTAAGTTCGCTTTTTTATGATGCGCGTTTGTGTCTTGTCTACTACATTTATTTGTTTGGCTTTTATCACTTGCACATATTTAAACTCGGGAGCCTTTGATTATTTTTTGCTGAATAACTAGATAAAGGACGGGGGAATGTTATCGATGCAACTAATTTCATTCAGAATTATTCTTTACTAAGAATGATGAAACTAGCGATGGTTTATGCCACTTAGGTTAAAACAATTAAGCAAGTTTAAAAGAATATGAAAATTCTTCGGTATGCTTGAAATATACCTGAGTGCATGGGCCGAGTTGTTTTGGTTGTTTTCCGAATCCAGAAGCGCGTGGTCAGCACTTTAGGTACCTGTTACAAATTTCAAAATAAAAAGAGATTTAAGCAATTAAGTATTGGACTGAAGTAGTGGTGTAAATTTGATATAAGACAACAACTTGAATGATCACGCTCACTTACTCAATTCTAGGCATTCATTTATTTTGTGTACTTTAAGTACAACTTCATCAGCCTCATCCATATGCAAAGTTTAGCGATAAACCTATTAAGAATATTAAACACGAAACTCGATGGTCCTGATATAAAAAAACACCAAATAAGAATGAAAACTAATCGTAAATAATTCAGAAAGAAGTCCCGCACCTGAGCACAACATAGTAAAATAAAGATCTTGTTTAAATTGCGAAAATCTATAGCAAAGTGTTATAATCGAAATAATTTTCGTAAAATCGATAAATATCAGCCCCAAAACAACACATTGGCGCTCTGATGCAGTGAAATTTAACTATTGTTTCTAAATTTCTCGTGGCTAATTTACCTCAAACCATGCAGGAGGAAGTCGTGAAATTAAGCCCAGCATAGTTAAATAGAGTTCTTATTTACATTGCACCAAAATGTATTAAATCGTGTTAGAATCCAAATCATGTTCGCATACTCGTTATTAATAGGTCAATAAACAACTCGTTGTCGCTGTGATGTGCAGATATTTAACCATTCTGGCTGACTTACTCGTGGTTTAGTTTACACGCAACAAAACAAACAATTTTTGTTTATTAATTTCGATGCAATATCTACTTTATACGTGCCTATCATGGTCTTCCGTATTTTCCAACAAACCGTGCGTGCTCGTTTGAGATGCGTTAACAGATTCCTATGCTTCTAACTCCTTAAAATACAGTTTTTCGTTATTTTCATCGTAACTTGATCAAGTTGAGGAATTTCTTTATGACGTGTTCTCTATTTATTAATTCATTAAACAAGCGAGTGCATGCATTGCATTTTAAGGATATTTATGAGGTAAGATAAAATTTATCTGATTTCTTCAAATTTATTTCAATATTGTATTTCGTGTTGTTGTTTTTTACACCAATACATAGACAGGGGGTTTCATGCTTACGTCCATTATGCTTTCAATAATGATATGTTAAAAATATAAACACTGAATATGAATTATTTATATTACGATGTTCGAGTTCAATGCAAATGTCTAACATGCCTTTTACGTGCTAAATTATCATTGGCTACCATACAGTGGATCTGCTTTTTACGCTGATCATTTTAGCAGCTACTTTGTCTTTGACGAACATAAGGAAAACCTGCGATAATAGCCGTTTATACATGGGCATGTCTCATAAAATATTGCTTTCTATACGTTAAATTCTTGATTTTCCGTTCACCACCATACATCAAACATAGTTATTTACCATTGACTTCTATGCATTATAATATTCATTTACCTTGCATTGAATATTAATTCACCGATGACTATCTCGCATAGCATATTAATTTACCGATGACTATCTAGCCTAGCATATTAATTTACCGATGACTATCTCGCCTAGCATATTAATTTACTGATGACTATCTCGCCTAGCATATTATTTTACCGATGACTACCTCGCATAGCATAATAATTTACCGATGACTATCTCGCCTAGCATAATAATTTACTGATGACTATCTCGCCTAGCATATTAATTTACCGATGACTATCTCGCCTAGCATATTAATTTACCGATGACTATCTCGCATAGCATATTAATTTACCGATGACTATCTCGCCTAGCATATTAATTTACCGATGACTATCTCGCATAGCATAATAATTTACTGATGACTATCTCGCATAGCATATTAATTTACCGATGACTATCTCGCATAGCATATTAATTTAGTACTTACTACCAGTTATTAAACACATTCAGTTACCACTAAATACTATGCATAAACATGATTATTTAAAAATAACTATCATGCAACTTACATTTTTAAGTAACACCGTCTATAAAAATTAATGGTACGCATTTTTATTTACGATTGCTAGTACATTTAACGTATTTTTACCGTTGATTTTCATATTTTATGTAACATACATATTTACTAACACATTCATTTCACATGCTCATTTACTTCCCTAACATGGAACATTGAACATACTAATAAATAAGTATCAATCAGTTTCGTTTGATAAATTAACGATTAACAGATTAATGAAGGACTGTTCATCGATTTCATATTTGAATTTTGCGGCAATCGAACTGCTTGTAATTCAGATATCAAACGAATGAAAGCGCCTAAAAAAGCTGCCAATTGACCGAGAAACGATGATATATTGAAAATGATTTCTTAAATAATGCATCAACGTGTTTATCACTGTCTTGCCGCGTGCTCAATTCCACTTTGTCTACATTGAAGACTCTGCTAAATGATTGAATTACTAGTATACTGGGCGCATGTAGATCAAGAATTTAATAGGAGATTTATTACAAGAGCTGTATGCAAAACGCAAACTGATTCGGTTTCATCACGGAAGTACTACAAACAAAGCGGGAATTAGAAATATAGACTTATATTTATCAATGAAGAAGTATACTATCCTGATAATTATCATTATAATCATTAAATACTATATTTTAACATTAAACCCGGAAATGTGAATCGCATCAGACACCGCCAGAAGTTTCAATTACGACTGTAGTTGAAAAAAAGACGTTTTGCGATCAGTATTTGGACCGTGCTCTCTCAAAAGGGTGTTTAATTCATGTGCGTAAAGTGTCGTCTCAGATTAGCCTGTGCAGTCTTATCAGGGACGACACTTCCGCTTTATGATTTTTTTCGTTTAAATAAGTCTCTTCTTAGCGAAAATCCAGTTTAGGCGGAAAGTGTCGTCCCTGATTAGCACAGGCTAAAATGGAACGACATTTTACGTACAAGCATTAAACCCTTTTTTCACAGAGTACGGTCCACAATGGGTATTAACAATACAAGACAAAATGAATAACATATGAAAGCGCATAGAATGTTTGATTCTTGGAATATGTATATATATATGATATGCAATTATTGTCAAGACTGATGAAAGCAATATATTTTTTTCTTTCTTTAGATTAAATGTTCGTGTTAGTAGTTTGTGTCGTTTTTTTTTACAGGATTTTTTTTATGAAGCAATATTTTATGATGTTATAACGTTATCTTTTTAATATTTGCAAAAATCAAATGCATTAAATTGCAGCAGAAATAATCCTAGACACGCTGGTGCAATTAAAGAGCATATAATTCAACTAATGATCATGTCTGTTTTTATGCATAAGTTATTTTTTTGTCTGAAGTTTCCGACCTCGCAAGCATCGTCAGCTAATAATACTCAAATTAAAATTAAATACGTCGTTTGTAAGCCATTAATATTATTAATAAAAGTTATTTTTGTACCCAGGGTTCAGACGTATCATTTCAATATATATCTGGTCTGATTATTCTATCCAGACCCCACCTAAGATTTTAACCAGGTTGAACCAGGTTGGGTTTGACTAGACTCTTGGCATTATCTATTAACATGTTGCTTCTCTTCACGGAATAGGTTATGTCACCGTAACAACACATTCGGAGGCTTTCTGGTGCCAAGCGAGTTCCGACTCAGACGAGTGCAAACGGCATTTTGGGAAAACACAATTGCAGACGGCATTTTGGAAAAAAAGACAACGGGAAATAATGTTGCCATTCCGTTTTCTTAAAATCTTCAGCTGGTGATATTGAGACCAATACACTGTGGTTGCATCTCATGTATTACATATAGACAAATATAAGCGAAAAGCAAAAGCAAACCATCTTCCGTAATGATCAACAGCCGCATTAGCAGCAGTAGTAGCAATAGCGGTAAACAAAAACTTTACAACAGAAACTTTAACATATTTTATTTTCGTTTTCTTCGAAAAAAATCCACATTGTGTTCACAATATGAGTTTCAAACGATCTGGATCAATTAAAATATGGAAGTATTACACCTTTCATGTACTCACAGCAAAAAAAGCCTTAACAAAACGTTGCAATTATAACCGTGCACGAAATACGCACGATCTGGTGACTCGCACACGATAAACAGTCGGTATTCGGCACGTGCATCTCGTGAGAGAAGTGCGGTATTTGCTTAACGGTGATAATGAGAAACAACAGCGCGCTTTGTGAAAAGATAATAAATCGAAAAATTTCTTGAGTAGCGCATTTCAATAGCATTAAACAGGAAGACCTGAGTTAAAACGACACGAATCTCGATATGATTTGAAGTGTTGCTGTTTTTTGCATTTGAAAGTGAATCATTCCCAGCTGACAGAATGCTTCTGTGAAATTTTCTTCAAGATTGAGCGTATCTGGAAATAATGGTGTAATTATGAAGTAAGCATTTCCTTGCGGTGATAACGTATTTAAATAGTTTTTTTAACAAAGTGCCGTTTATTTGCGTATGAAAAGATATGGCCGGTGTATGTTTTGTAGCATTATTGTTCTTCTGGATTTAATTTTATTGGGATATTTTTAAATGTGATTTTATTTACGAAAGCGTATAGGGAATGTGATAGTGTTTTAGTGAGCGATTTGCAAAATTAAATGAAATAGTAATCGCGAACCCAGACGAAATCAAAGTGGTATTGCTGTTGGATATATTTGAGACCTTTGACGTAGTGCGGTTTCCATGTATATAGGACGGTATAGGTTATTGATTTTAATTGGTTTGATATTTTACTTTTCGCAGATGAAATATCTTTTAAAATAAATATTAACGACTCTGGTGAAAAAGTCATATTATTAACGCATTGAAATAAGAAAATAAGTAATTGAACAATGGCGAGCGTGTGCTGTTTAAAAACATCAAGTCTGTCATTTTAAATTACAATGCAAGACCCATAATACTCGTTAATTATTGAACAGTGCACGGCCTTCCATACTACGAAAACTACTATATATATAGTTTAGATTATTAACGTTATTATCCATATATTCAGTTTACGACTTTTCAAGAGCTGTTATCACATGTTGCATGTATGCGTTCCGCATCGAAAACATTATATATGTACTTTACTTGTGATAAAGCTATGTGAATAGTCATATTAAGACGTTAATATTACGTATTTTAATGCTAGTTTTATCAACCTATCAATAATGAAAAGATTACAGAAGAACATAGGCAGTTTCCCATGGAATGGAACATGCAATTTACTGTATTTAACTATTTATTTTATCTGTTGCACATATCTGCTTGATTTACCGAATCCCGTCACCTGCGCTCATATTACGCATATCAAACAGATGGATGCGTTTACATATGTACACCAGGTGTTACATGAGGTGCCAAAAACACGAACCACACGACAGTCTAGACGTTTTCAGTCGGTTTACTGGAGCACAGATGTTCCCGCATTGGTATCGTCACCAACATTTAACCAGACGAGACCTAAAAGGTCGAGAACTCAGCAAACTGAACAGACGAGATCTCAGCATACTGAGCAGACGACATCTATGCATACTGAACAGACGAGAACGGAGCCACTTAATCAGATGAGAAATCAGCATACTGAGCAGACGACACATATGCTTATTGAACATACTAGAACTCAGCATACTAAACAGACGAGAATTCAGCATACAGAAAAGACGAGAACTCAGTCACTTAATCAGACGAGAACTCAGCATACTGAGCAGACAAAACCGATGCTTATTGAACATACGAGAACGGAGCCACTTAATCAGACGAGAAATCAGCATACTGAGCAGACGAGAACGGAGCCACTTAATGAGACGAGAACTCAGCATACTGAGCAGATGACGTCTCAGCTTATTGAACATACGATAACTCAGCATACTGAACAGACGAGAACGGAGCCACTTAATGAGACGATAACTCAGCATACTGAGCAGACGACATCTCAGCTTATTGAACATACGAGAACTCAGAATACTGAACAGACGAAAACGGAGCCACTTAATCAGACGAGAACTCCGCATACTGAGCAGACAACACCTATGCTTATTGAACATACGAGAACGGAGCCACTTAATCAAACAAGAAAGCAGCATACTGAACAGACGACAAATCAGCTTATTGAACAAACGAGAGCTCAGCATACCGAACAGACGAGAACGGAGCCACCTTATCAGATGAGAACTCGTCATACTGAACAGACGAATCCTATGCTTATTGAACACATGAGAACTCAGCATACTGAACAGACGAGAATGGAGCCACTTAATCAGACGAGAAATCGGCATACTGAGCAGACGACATATCAGCTTATTGAACATACGAGAACTCATCATAGTGAGCAGACGAGAACGGAGCCACTTAATCAGACGAGAAATCAGGATACTGAGCAGACGACATCTCAGCTTATTGATCATACGAGAACTCACCATACTGAACAGACGAGAACGGAGCCACCTTATCAGATGAGAACTCAGCATACTAAGCAGACGATACATATGCATACTGAACAGACGAGAACGGAGCAATTTAAACAGATGAGAACTCAGCATACTGAGCAGACGAAATCTCAGCATATTGAACAGACGATAATCCATCCACCTGAGCAGATGAGAAGTGGGTCACCTGATCAGAGGAGAACTCAGCAAACTGAAAAGACACGATCTCATACCAAATCTCGGCAAACCGAGGACAAAAGACCGGAACAGACGAAGCGTGTTCCCACAGGAAGCAAACATTACCGGAATGGAATAAAACAAAAAGACAGAGGCTCTAAACTGAACCGAAAGGAGGTTCGGCGGCGAATGGAAGACATAGAATATCACCCTGTCAAAGCTGATGTAGAACCAAGCGACGAATCTAAGTCATATGAAAATGAGCCCACAGTCAGCGACCTGACAATCAATAATGTAATGGAAATTAATTCGCTGACAATAACGAATATGGCGTCTGAAAAATCAGTGCGAGCAACCACTCCTTCGTCTATTACAATATCGAGAGCCGAAGCGATAAAATCCAATGCTTTGTTCATAACAATATCAAGTACTCAAGAGACAACAAACACTCTTACGCCTACAACAAGACTGAATACTGAAGCGATAGCAACCACTCCCACCTTTAATCATATAATAAGTACTGAAGTGCTGTCAACTACTCTCTTTTCTAAATCACTATCAAGTACTGAAGCGACTAGAGCTACTCCTTCGACTACTACAAAAGAAAGTACAGAAGCGTCTACAACTACTTCTACGACTACAATAAAAGCAAATACAGAAGCGCCTACAACCACTACTACGTCTACAATAACATCAAGTTCTGAGATGACACCTACCACTTTTAAGAATACAATAATATCAAGTACTGTAGTGACACCAACCGCTCCTACGAGTAAAATATTATCAAGTACACAAGCGGCAACAACCACTCATTCGACTGCAATAATATCAAGTACCAAAGCGGCTACATTCACTCCTGCGACACCAATAATATCAATTACCAAAGCGGCTAAAACCACTCCTGAGAATACAATAATATCAAGTTTCAAAGCGTCTACATCCACGCCTGCGAATACACTAATATCAAGTACCAAAGCGTCTAAAACCACTCCTGCGACTACAATAATATCAAGTGCCAAAGCGTCTACAACCACTACTACGTCTACAATAATATCAAGTACCAAAGCGGCTTCAGCCACTCCTGCGACTACAATAATATCAAGTACCAACGAGGCTGCATTCACTCCTTTGACTAAAATAAAATCAAGTACAGAAGCGACTTCATCCAATCCTTCTTCTACAATAATATCAGGAACTGAAGCGACAACAACCACTCCTGCGATTACAATAAAATCAAGTACCAAAGCGGCTACATTCACTCCTACGACAACAAAAATATCAAGTACCCAATTAGCTCACACCAAAAATGTTACTACACTAAGATCAAGTACCAAAGCGTATACAGCCACTCCTGCGAATACAATAATATCAAGTACTAAAGCGGCAACATTCACTCCTGCGACACCAATAATATCAAGTACCAAAGCGGCTACATTCACTCCTACGACTAAAATAAAATCAAGTACTGAAGTGACTACACCCAATCATTCTTTTACAATAATAACAGGAACTAAAGCGACAACAACCACTCCTGCGACTACAATTATATCAAGTACCAAAGTGGCTACGACCACTCCTGCGACTACAATAATATCAAGTACCAAAGCGGCTACATTCACTCCTACGACTACAATATCATTACTTACCAAAGCGGCTAAAACCACTCCTGCGACTACAATAATATTAAGTACCAAAGCGTCTACAACCACGCCGGCGACTTCAATAATATCAAGTACCAAAGCGTCTAAAACCACTCCTACGACTATCATTACATCAAGTACCAAAGCGTCTGCAGCCACTCCTGTGAATACAATAATATCAAGTACCAAAGCGGCTACATTCACTCCTTTGATAAAATCAAGTACTGAAGTGACTTCACCCAATCCTTCTTCTACAATAATATCAGGAACTGAAGCGACAACAACCACTCCTGCGACTACAATAATATCAAGTACCAAAGCGGCTACAATGACTCTTGCGACTAGAATAATATCAAGTACTAAAGCGGACACATTCACTCCTACGACTACAATAAAATCAAGAACCAATGCGACAATAACCACTCCTGCGACAACAATAATATCAAGTACCAAACCGGCTTCATTCACTCCTGCGACACCAATAATATCAAGTACCAAAGCAGCTACATTTATTCCTACGACTACAACAATATCAAGTACTGAAGCGACTACAACACCTCCTGCCACTACAATAATATCAAGTTCCGATGCGGCTACAGGAACTCTTGTGAATACAATAATATCAAGTTCCAAAGTGGCTACAGCAACTCTTGCGACCACAATAATATCAAGCACTAAAGACGCTGCATTCACTCCTGTGCCTACACGAATATCAAGTACAAAAGCGCCTACAGCCACTCCTGCGACTACAATAATATCAAGTACTAAAGCGGCTACAGTAACTCCTCCGACTACAATTATATCAAGAACCAACGTGTCTACAACCACGCCTGCGACTACAATAATATCAAGTACCAAAACGTCTACATTCACTCCTACGACTAAAATAATATTAAGTACAGCAGCGACTACAACCAATCCCCCATCTACAATTATATCAGGAATTGAAGCGAAAGCAACAGTTCCTACGACTACAATATCAAGTATCAAAGCGACTACAATCACTCGTGCGCCTGCAATACTATCAAGTACAGAAGCGTCTATAACATCAGGCACTGACGCGGCAACAAAAACTCATACACCTTCTCCAATATCAAGTACTGAAGCGAATAAAACCACTCCTGCGACTAAGGTAATATCCAGTAATGTAGCGACTTCAACCACTTCTACGGCCACACTACTATCGAGAATTGAAACGACTACAACCACTACTACGATCACAAATGTATCACGTTTTAACGCGACAACTGAAACTTCTACGTCTACAATACCAATTATTGATGCAACAAAAACCACTCCTACGACTTCAGAAATATCAAGTACCCAAGCGGCTATAGCCACTCCTTTGACCTCAATAATATCAAGTATAAAAGCGACGACAGCCAATCCTGAGAAAACAATAATATCAGGAACTGAAGCGACAACAACCACGTTTACGCCTCCTCCAGTATCGAGTACAGAATCAACAACATCCTCTTATACATATTCTACAATATTAAGTAATGAAGCGACTACAATCACTCATAAGACTTCTACAATATCAAGTAATGAAGCTACCAGAACCACTCTTACTACTACAAGAAACGCAAGTACAGAAGCGTCCAAGCTCACTCATACAACTACAATAAAATCAGGTACTGAGGTGACACCTACCTCTTCTACGACCAGTCCTTCAACTACTACAATAGCAAGTACAGAAGCGTCTACAACCACTCCTACGGCTACAATCATATCAAGTACAGAAGCCTCTACAACTTCTCCTACGACAGCAAAAATATTTAGTTCTGAAGCGACTGCAACCACTCCAACGATCACACTAATATCAAGTACTAAATCGACAACTGCAACTCAATCGTCAACAATACCAAGTACTGAAGCGTCGACAACCACTCCTACGTCTCTTATTATACCAGGTATTAAACGGTTACCAGCCATCGATAAGTATACCACTGTATCAAGAAACGAAGCAGAAACAACCAATCCTACGTCCACAATATCAAAAAATGCGATGATAATTTCAGAAGTAATTACAAACGCATCAGTATCTAAATTATCACTTACTGAAGGCAATGCAAGTCAGATGTTGTTAGCGAAAGGTGCAGAGATTGCAACTACTGCATCGTCTGTCCCAAGTACCGAATCCATAAAGACCGTTAAAATGTTTACAACAGCTAGTTCAGAACCAACCACAGTTACATCTTCAATGCCCAGTACAAAATCCCCGACTACACTCCTAAGTACGGAACATATCACCAGAGTTACGAGTACAGAACCTACAAACACAATCATAATAACAGAGGCTTCAACTACAGTCGAAAGTACAGAACCTACCACTACAGTCAAAAGTACAGAACCTTCAAATACAGTCACAAGTACAGAAACTGAAACTATAGTTGTAAGTACAGAGCCTACGACTATCGTCATAACTGAGTCTACTGCTTCTTCCGTAAGTGCACAACTTACAAATACAGCAACAAGTACAGGGCATGAAACAAACGTCGCTAGAACAGAATTAACAACTAAGGCCAAAATGACCAAGCAAACCACACACGTTACAAGTACAGAACCTACATCTACTGTCACAAGTATAGAACCTACAACTTTACTCCCAAGTACAGAATCAACAACTACTGTCACAAAAAGAGAGTCTACAACTACTGTCACAAGTACAGAATCTTCAACTACAGTCACAAGTACAGAACCAACAGTTACTATCACAAGTACAGAACCTACAACTAAAGACGCAAGATCCAAATTAACAACTATAACCACAGGTACAGGGTATACAACTGTAGTAAGTAAAGAACCTACAACTTCTGTCACAGGTACAGAACCTACAACTACGGTCACAAGTACAGAACCTAAAACTTCAGCCGCAAGTGCAGATCTTACAACTAATGTCAGAAGTATAGCACCTACAACTACAAGCGTAACTACAGAAATTTCAACGACAGTCAAAAGTATAGAACCTACAACTACAATCACAAGTATAGAATCTACAACTCCTGCCACAAGTACAGAACCTTCAACTACTATGGCAAGTAAAGAACAAACAACTACAGTTACAAGTATAGAACCTAAAACTACTATCACAAGTACAGAACCTATAACTACAGTCGAAAATACAGAACCTACAACTACAGTCAATAGCACAGAACCTACCATTGCAATAACAAGTACAGAATGTACAACTACAGTAACAAGTACAGAACATACAACTACTGCCAAAAGCAGCACAGAACCTACAAATACAGACACCAGTACAGAACCTACAACTGCAGTCGCAAGTAAAGAATTAACAACTACAGTCACAATTACAGAATCTATAGCTACAGTCAGAAGTACAGAACCTACAACTACAGTCAGAAGTACAGAACCTACAACTTCAGTCGCAATAACAACACCTAAAACCACAGTAAAAATTACAGAACCTATAAATACACTCACAAGTACAGAACCTTCAACTACAGTGACAAGTAAAGAGACTACGATTACAGTTCTGAGGACAGAACTTTCAACTACAATCACAAGCACAGGATCTACAACTGCATTCGCAAAAACAGAACCTACAAATGCAGTAAAACGCAATGAACATTTAATTACCGTAGCTAGCATAGAACCTTCAACTACAGTTACGAGTATAGCGTTTTCAGCTGTTTTCATAATGACAGAAGCTACTAATCAAATCAACAGTACAGAACCTTCAACTGCAGATAAAAGTATGGAACCTGCAACTGCAGTGACAAGTACAGAACCTCAGACTAAAGGCATAAGAACAGAACCTGCACATATAATCACAACGACTTCACCGACAACAACTTGGTCTACCAAGCCAAGAAAGCATGGAAGTAAACAGACATCGTCAACTTACGACTTTGAGGATTTAACAAGCCTTGTTTCCCACACAGCAAGCGACGGCGCAGTTACCCCTACGCCAGAGTCCGCTTTGTTGACGATTCGAATCCGCGTGAAGATTTCCGTTAACGTCCTTGCCGAGCGGTTCATAACGTCAGTCACTGCTGGTAAGTTTTAAATATACTTATATTCTTCAATTGTAATAAATCTTTGCCACAGTTGCCACAGATTGGCCATAAATTCCTAATTGATCTCTGTTTTGTGTAAGCATGAGTTGAAACTATTGCAGAAAGAACGCCATTGACAAATACTTAACACAAATACGTACATAAACGGTTCCTCATATTCTCTCAATGTGCTCGGTACTAATACTTGCGTACTCCGTAGTGATAGTGCATAGCTTTTTGAAGGGGTTAATCCGCATAACAAATGCTTATGTCTTGTTATATTCAGGACTTTCTAGAAGCTATATAGAAGGGTTACTAAGGCAGCGTCACGCTGGTTACCATGGCAATCACGGAAAGAACCAGAAGGGCGCGGCTGTCGTAGAGGTGGTTGTTTATTTCTAATTCTAAAAATGATTAAAGTATAGCTTGCTAAGTTATCATTTAAAAAAGAGTCAAATTCCGACAAAATATGACAACGATAACCATAAAATGTTGAATGTTTACGTACAAAAGGTGTCTTATTTAAAAGTATTGTTTGTCGCAAATTTCTCGCGATGGCAACAAGGAATCTAAAATTGACAGGTATGTTCAAATAACCGAAATTATAAAATTTATTTACGTCATGATGTGAAAAATTAGGCTACATAACTAAATTTAAACACAATAACAAGGACATAATATCGTTTGCTTCTTCCAGATAACGAGTGTCAGACGACATCCGGTTGCCTCGGAAACGGTCACCGTGGAGTTCATAGTCATGATGGACGGTCACGTGGTGTCGTCTGCGGACGCGGTTGCCGTATTTTCACATCTTATGGAAGCTGAGCTAGGAGATTCATTGCATTATAAGGTTGGTGATTGTGAGTATGTTAGTAACGAAGTTGTGTTTACCTAATTTTAGTGAGGCATCTATTCAAATGTTATACGCACATTTTATCGTTCGGTGTTGCGTGTGACGTTCCATTCAAAGAATAGAAATCCCACATATCCTTATAGTGAAAACATGTATATCAGATTATCACCTTATAAATCGGTCCTTTTACGGTCCATTACATTTCAATAACTGGTCGTTTGATTTTAATTCTCTTACGTAAATTGTTGTCGTTAAAGCCTCTGAGTCCGGTACAAGCGTATTTACAATGACCATGACTACAAAACCCACTACGACGACAACAACAACAACACGGAGCATTGTTCATCAACCACCGGAAACGGTGTTCCAGATCACATACGTAGCGATCCCTACCGCAGTTGCCCTGGTTACGCTCATCCTCGTTGTAGTTCTGTACTGTCACGTGCGAAAGGTGGGAGCGATGTCAGCGACGTCGTATTGGCGGCGGTTTTCCAGCCTGTCGTCTGTACGTATAAATTTCATTTGATGGTTATTTAATGCGCTGATTTTCGTTCAATGCCTTACACATACAATCAATCCGTTGGCTCGCCCGAATGGCAATTAAGGAAAAGTGTAGTTTAATTCCTTATTTACATTTCCACGTGCAACTACGTATCGAATACGATCCCGAGCTTCTAGATGCATATATTCCGAATTGTCCTTAAGAAATGCATCACAATAGTTTGACATTATATCAACAAAAAAGAGTAGCAACTCCTCCTATCTTGAGCTACATAGAGTGCATCGATTGCGTACACTTTAGTATCATCTTGGCTTCTTAAACAAGATGAACAACTCGTTTAGTCTTGAAATATACACATAGTACATCGATTGTATACGCTTCAGTAAAATCTCAGTTATTTAGATAAATTCTATTTAAAAACAGGAGGAACAACTCCTAATGCCTTGAACTACATGGCGTACATTTCAATACGGTATTTACTTCTAAAACAATTTCTACTCTTTACGAAAATTGCACAGCATTCATACCCAGTGGCATTCATTCAGAGTCTTTCAATTACTGAAGTTCAACTAGTTGTTCTATTATATTATATTGCCAAAAAAATACACATATGTTGTGTGCAAACGTCTCCAGACTCTCGGACAGTTTCAAATCTTCACTAGTCACCAACAGATTGCAACAAAAAAAAATTACACATGTGTATTCATGTAAGCAGAATGCAAAATCACCGTCTTCTCTATGTAGTGTACAAACAGAAAGTAAGCCAACCAGTGTCTACAATATCCGTACCCTGCATTAAAACATATCTAAATAAGCATGCCGGGTCTCCAGGTACAGAAAATTTATTTAATAATATATTGAAAAAAAAGATCTTGATATGTTTCCAGAGAAAGCCAACCCTCGCGGACATCGACATGACCGTTGATGTTGAAAAGGGTCAGCTAGTGTCGGTGAACGATACCAAGAAGTTGTCCCTCAACTTAAGCAGCCAAATTGGTCGAATGTCATTTGAAGAGAAGGACAACGAGGATAAGGCCAATTTCAACAAACATGTTGATGCAAAGAAACAGTGTAAGGAATATCCGTTAGAAGAGAAATCAGAGCATTGGGGTCAGCGGGCTCTGCACGCGAGTGCACTCAACAGCAGACGATCGCTAGATATACCGGAAGTCGTCGCGGATACTCTGGACCGACTGGGTGATTTGGAGTTCGAAAACCTAATGCGCGAACTGGAAGATTCCGGTATCAGCTCGGGGTATGGCCGTATGCCTTATACGTCGACTCCCCAAACCGCATCGCTCAGTAGCAACTACGAAGTAAACACAGCGCGGGACTCAGTTCAGAAGGCTAGTGGCGATATTCCTAGAAGGTCATTCAAACTGTCGGTAAATTCGAAGCAAAATCACGAGCAGGACCAAAGCAGACTGTTCGAACAGTACGAGCACGTGGTGCATGAGTTTGAAACCGGAAGTGCTGACGCGCTCAGGGTAAACCGCGTTCAGAACTCGGATACTGGGGCGGGGCATTCTGTTGCAAACGATAAACTGTTTCGGTCGTTACCTGGATCGATTGATCAGGTTGCAAACAGCGATGTGAAAGACCATGAAAGCAAGGTATTCAAAAACTTGCACAGCTCTCTGACGCTCACCAAACCGCCGCCTTCCGTGAATAATTTCATGGAGGGAGACATGGACGACGAAGTATTCGTGTCAGACAATAACATCCAGACGGCTTATTCAAACGTTTCACTTATGGATGAACACGCTAAGGAACATTTACGATTGTCATTGGCCAAATCGAAAAATATAAACAATGGACATACAGTTTGTGATGGTTACAAAGATCGATGTAATCCACAAACAAACAATTCCCCTAAACATTATTCATTGCATTTTGCAGATGCTCGAAACAATAAAAGCAACACAGATTTTTCTCCAAATAGACCCACGTCTGCTCGTGGCGCCATTACGACGAGTCGTTCCACAGTTACCGGATATCCGATTCCGGTGATGAGTTCCGTTTTCTCCGCGCATGAAGTTGGCTTAACCTATGCGCAATGGTAGGTGATTAAAACAACAACAACTAATAATGCGTTGTTAAATCCGTTGATATATCGGTTTGTGGCATATCGAATTAAAAATACAGTATAATTATTATGTGTATTTTTTTTCTACGTGACAATTCGCACATTTTAACGGTGAATTCGTTATGAAATAAAATAACACCGTTGATTCATTTCGGACAAGAACACTTGTCCAAATATATCGTCATAACTATCTTTCGTTCTGACCAACAGCAAGAAAAGCGTCGGTGATGGCAGCCAGTTCGCGGGGGACGAGTTCGAGGCTATCAACTTCTCTGAAGAGGAGGCGTACAGACGACAACTGGAGTTTATACACGGGTCAGCAGACGTGGATATTCTTGATCAGGTAAGACTAAGACAAGAATGGTTTACAGATGTCACAAAGATTTTAAACACGTGTCATCAGACGTGTACATACGAGATCAGGTAAGCCAAGGACAATGAAGGCGTACAGACGACAGCTAAAGTACATACGTAGGTCAGCAGGCGTTGACATTGTGGATCAAGTGAGACTAACACAATAAATGTCGAAAATACCACAGTAAGACTTCATACACGGGTTAGAAAACGTAGATATTCTAAAGCAAATGAGATGAACACAATAATGACGTACAGACGACATTTTAAATTCATACACGATTCAGCAGACGCGGACTTGTGGATCGGTTAAACTGACATAATAATTGACATTCAGCCAACAACTGGAGTTCATACGCGATTGGCAGACGTGTTTAGATTAAGTGATACAGATAATTTAAATGTCGTACAACCGACAGCTCGAGTTTGGCTGTCCTGTTACCGCAGTTGTTTGTACACGCGCTACTCACCGGGTTCAATATTCGCTCTTCCGCATGTGAGCTAGGACAGGTGGGTGTTTTAACTGGGTACTCCGGCCTTCCACGAGACCACATCAAAATTGAATACCTTACAGTTAATAAAGTAATTGCATGTAGCTGATTGTTGCACCTTTTATTGAACATTTCGGCTTTACCTTTGTAAGTTTAGCAAGTAAATTAGGTAGAAATGCTTGGATGTTCGTATACGATTGCCAGACGTGGAAGCTAAATGGATTAGTTGAGACTAACAGATAGAAAATGCTTACATATCAAACAAAGGTCAGCTTACTTTGACAAACTGGATTAATACCCACAAGCACAGCAATACAATATCAATAGCATGATATGTTTGAATAATTTACCGTTGGCATTGTCAATGTATACAATCTTAAGTAAGCTGTTGAGAAAAACACTCATAAGCTATTTGTTCTGCAGTCAAACACTTGCTATTGAGATTGAAATTTTTTATGGTGCTTGAATACAAACACGACACTTATAAATACAGCTAAAAATGTCAAGTATGCCCTGTTGAAAAAAGAATTTATACGCAAGTGGTTTCAAATCATTAATAGAATAAGTAAACTAAAAACAAATTACTAACGGTTTATGTTTAAGGGTATAATGTCATTTAGAATAATACGATCTTTACCTCCGAGTTTATATTTCAGGTATATTTTTTTGTCTTCAGGAATTCGTTTGACATCATCTCAAGTCGGCTCCTAGAAGCAGTACTGCACCATCATAATCACTAAAATCAGCAGCAGCAGAAGCAGCATCGTCTTGTGCCCTCGTTGTTTATGAACAAAATATTCCTAGCTTATATGCGTGGATAAACAATTAGCATATGTGTGATTTGAACATAGTGATATGTCGATCATAAAATATGTATTGATATATTCAAAGTTTTTGTAAACAATTTAAACACAGCCAAACCTAGTATGGAGAGTAACGTGCTCCGTCTTTTTAGTTGTTTATTCCTTATGTGAATAAGGAACAATTCCTTATTCCTTATTTAAGTTTATATATGTTTGATATTTGTTTAGTAAAATATTTAATAAAATTCTTAATTAAATCAAAGCAATATAACATAAATATATTAACTTTATGTATTAAGACACATATTCATGTTTTATCTTCGCACGTGCATACAATTCCTTTAACCGAACAGACATTGTGTACTTAAAATACTAATTTTCTTATTCAGCAATTCTTAAACTCTACAATTATTAAATATTTATGTTAATTAAAATGTCCTATCTAGTTCATTAACATATTTGATTTTACATATACTCAAGTTCTTATTTTGGGGCTTAATAAGAACAACGGAATGCATTGTTTGGATTAACTAAATACGTGTATAATTATTTTCTTAAACACTGAATATCAACTATGTTAAGCTTAAATAAGCAACTGTTCCTTATTCAAATTAAAAACTAGGAAATTGGAACCAACTTAATCTCATTTTTACATGTAAGTATTATCAACACTTTATTTCAATTTGGCTAGATACACATATACAGTACGTAGTGGGCATTGGTTTAAGCAATCGCCAAGCTATGCACAAATTAGTATAACCATTAGAATTGTTTCAAAACATGTTTCTAGTGTTCAATGGAAAATGTTTAATTTGAAAGTGTACTTTCAAAATGACTTTCTGCCATTGAAGTTTCAAAATGTGTGTCGTCCAAGGCCATTCTATACGTGTTTGCTTCCATACGTACGTTTCGAAAGGCCATTATAAACGTGTTTGCTCATTCTATACATAGATGGTGACGTCACTACGTTATTAGTAAGACCGGTGTGACACAATGCGTGTTTGCTTTCATACGTACGTTTCGGTAGGCCATTATATACGTGTTTGCTTCCATATATACGTTTCGGTAGCTTCCAGGTAGCAAATCAGCTTCCATGTGTCGTTTTCGGATTTCCACCGTGGTAAATGGAAGCTTGTTCTGAGTTCGGAAGCTTTGATTATTGTATTTAGAAGTTTTTAAATATTATGTGAGATAAACATGTGCATTACAAGTTTGATAGCATTGCCGGTATAACTAATTATGATTTCACATTAAAGTACATGACATTCTGTTGTGATACGAATCTATCGGTAAATAAACTTAAGTATACATGACATTACCGAAAATTATACTACACAGTCTTTCGATGCGTATTATTTTGTATATAAACATATGCTTAAAATGCAACTTAAGACTATTAATGGAAATAATTTCCGAAATAACACACAGCTTCCAGACGATTTCGGTTTTTATAAATTGTTTTAAAAATGGGAAGTGATTGATAGCGGATGTGTCTGCTCCGTAAAAACAACAACATTATAACATATTTTAACTTTCACAAGGTACAAAGAGTGACATGTCAAGCCAGTACAGAAGTAATTATTCCCCAGTGTCCAAAGAAAACAGCTGGCAAGTAAGAGAAACTAAACGAATACGTAGTCCAACTAGCAGTTCATTTACGATGGGCTCACCCCACCCTCTTGACGTGGCATTAAGCGTGAATTAAAAACTGAAAACAACATGCGAGCAGTTTTATCCGATATCAACTATTCACAAATTTGGATGTTTGAGTCAATTCTTTATCCGCTAAAAGCTATTCACGATTAAAGCATTGACATTGAAGTCAGCTCGCCACGAAAAAACTCGATATTTAGCGACCATTCCAAGACTTAAGCCATAGCAACGAAGACCCTCTCCGCATCATCGGCAAGTTCATTAAAATGCACTTAAATGGAGTTGGAATAGTCATGCCTTATAAAATGAAATACCTTGAGCGTTTATCAAAACGAATATTTACGTAATCTATTGAAGAACGCAATTAACCATGTTCGGTATTTAAGTGCGCAAAGCGAGTTTTTTTTTCCCGGTAAGTTCATGCCCGACGTCTGGTATCGTTTATGAAGCGTCTTTACGCCTTCGGGGTACAGAGCCTTTAGTTCTTGTAGCGATTTTAAACAAAGCACTTTAAGGAGAGAAAAACATTAAATGTAGCAAAATCACATGATTGTATTAACTAAGAAGGAACTATAGCTGCAAAAATGTGGAATTAAGACCCTTTTATTTTCGCTAACATTATACATGAACAAACATGTTAAGTTTTTATTAATATCGTTCGTGTTCATTAACTGATGGATTTTGTAGTGACCAAACATTAGTGGTGAAGGCAGCACTGTCTGTGACATACGGAATACCGTTAGGGCTATCGTGGTTACACATTCAAATCAAGGGGGCGACAAGACAGTGCGATAGTACGATGGCGACACTCCGATAGTACGATGGCGACAACGCGATAGTACGATGGCGAAAATGCGATAGTACGATGGCGACAACGCGATAGTACGATGGCGACAAAGCGATAGTCATATCGTACTGTCGCCATCGTACAATCGCATTGTCGCCATCGTACTATCGCTTTGTCGCCATCGTATTGTCGCACTGTCGTCATTGTATTATCGCATTGTCGCCATCATTCTATCGCACTGTCGCCATCGTATTGTCGCACTGTCGTCATCGTATTATCGCATTGTCGCCATCGTGTTGTCGCACCGTCGTCATCGTATTATCGCACTATCGCGTTGTCGCATTCGCACTGTCGCACTGTCTTCATCGTATTGTCGCACTGTCGTCATCGTATTATCGCACTATCGAATTGTCGCCATCGTACTATCGCACTGTCGCCATCGTATTGTCTCACTGTCGTCATCGTACTAACGCATTGTCGCCATCGTGCAATCACGTTGTCGCATTGTCGCCATCGTACTATCGTATTGTCGCCATCGTACTATCGCATTGTCGCCATCGTTCTATCGCTTTTTAGCCATCGCACTATCGCATTGTCATCCTCTGGATTTTAAAGTGTAACCACGATGGCCCTAACGGTATTCCGTAGTTGACGCATCTAGTTTATTTAACTCTTTACCCGTGCACGTCTTTGGCAGATAATCTATGTATGTGTTTTTGTTGTTCTTCATCAATGCAAGTTTTGCGATCCAGAAGACAAACCTTAGAGAAGATAGTTATCTTGTGAGCACATTTCATTAACCAATGTTTGCTGAAAACATCGCCAACAAAACGCCGCAAAAGGTTCATACGGGTTCGTATTCCATTTCCGTCTCGTGACTGCTTCAATGTTTGAGAAGTGATCTCTAAGTCTCCCTTGATCTTAATCAGAAATGATAGAAATGAGTTTCGCTCTGCGAAAACGGTACTTAGAGCACGGTCTAAAGTGTCGTCCTATATTAGCCTGTGCTGTCCGCGCAGGATAAACAGGCACGACACTTTCCGCCCATACTTGACTTTTGCTAAAAAAGTTTCTTTTAACGACCTAATTCAACCGAAGCGAAAAGTTTCGACCCTTAAATCACAAATATAACCCCCCCCCCCCTAGAGATTTGGTCTCCGTTGTAGGCTTATCTTCTCGTCGAGGTTCGACGCTCCTCATATTTTGTTCACTTTTTTCGTATTTAAACAACGTCAGCTCATCATCATATACCTTGATTCAAATGTATTTTAAGAATGGTATACATGTGTTAAATAAAGATATTGTGTGTGTTTGTGTGTGTGTGTGTGTGTGTGTGAACATTATATTTATTGTAAAGATCTGGATACTTTTAGGACTAACAGAAAGTAAGAATCATTTAGAGATCGATTAAAAGATGTAACGAAAAGTATGCGTTTGAAATAAACTGGATAAACTGATATAGACAACAAGTATAAATAAAAGAAAACAAAATAATACTAAATACATGTATGTTAGAAGTGGAAGCAACTTGGCAGTGATTTGTTTGTAAACCGACACAAACAACTCACGATTATACATGCAAAAAGGCAATAGTACCACGTTAAAGAGACTGTGTCCACAAACATTTTCTCGAAGTTGTTACTGCCTTTAACAAAGAACCGTACAGGAGTGAAAACATATAATATAGTATTTTCTTAACCGTCCCAAAGCCTGGGTACATCCACTATCAAGAAGAGCTTGTTTACTTGTCTGCGTAAATAAAGCCTTCAATATGAACTTACTTGTAAACAATGAATGTCTTTCAGAATGTAAAAAACAACACTATATAACAGTATACGACGTATTAGTTTATGTTGCAAGTAATTAATATCTTACATCAGAGAGACTAGGTTTATTTTTTTTTAAATGTGCGAGTATTGTCAAAATAAGACGAAAAACATGATCTAAATCAATGGAATAAGAACATTTTGTAAATTTTACACAATTGCTTAAGCGGTTTTCAGTGTTAAACAATTTTTAATTGGAATATCAATATTATATGAAAACTGTTTAGTGTAATGTATATGATATCCATTTGTAAATTGCTCTCCAGTGCTTTTAATATGAGTCGCGTTTTGAGAAAACTGGGCATAATGCCTGTACGTAAAGTGTCGTCTCAGATTAGCCTGTGCAGTCCTCACAGGCTCATCAGGGACGTCACTTTCCGCCTAAACAGATATTCGGTAAGAAGGGACTTCCTTTAAACGAAAAATACCATTAAACAGGAAAATGTCGTCCCTGATTAGCCTGTGCGGACTGCACAGGCTTATTTGGGACGACACTTTACGCACATGCATTATGCCAAGTTTTCTCAGAACACGACACATATGACGAGCTTTCTGAAGACAAGAATGGAGAAACTAACATACACCGATGGTTGTTAACAAATTCCAAGTGCACTCACCAATGAGATATATTCCACAATGTAATGCCGTTTGTAAGTTTAATTCAAGTTTAGGGGCTTAATGCATGTGCGTAAAGTGTCGTCCTAAATTAGTCTGTGCAGTCCGCACAGGCTAATCAGGGACCACACTTTCTTTTCGCATTCACTGTATTTTTGCTTTGAAGATACTTTCTTATAACAGAAAATAACATAAAAGCGGAAAGTGTCGTCCCTGATTAGCTTGTGTGGACTGCACAGGCTTATCTGGGACGACACTTTACGCACATGCATTAAACATCCATTTTCAGAGAGCACGGGTCAAAGTATTCAACACACTTCATTAACTGTCAGAGAACTTAACTGACACTGGTAAACCGGTGTAATTATATCAACATTTAGCAATTTTACAGATGGTGTCATTCAGTGAAAACACTGAAATCAAATGTTATTTCCCAAATAGAATTCTATATTACACTGAAAAGCATTTCATAAGAAATAATATAATCAAAGCAATATTCATCTTATATCGTTTTCATTCAATTTTATAAGAACGTTTTTTAAGCTATTCGTCGATAATTAATTCCGTTGATATTTATGAAATATCTTTTTAAATGATTTCATATCCGCGTACTTACTGAGGCAAGATCGGAAGACACGTTCATTTGGGCTAATCAATCGTTCGTACGTAAAACTGTATGTATTTCCTTAATAATTTACAGCGGATGTAGTCCTATCAACATTAAATAATCATAAACGTATTTTAATCATTACTCAGAAAACTATACGTATGTGGACATGTCACAAGTTATATATTTTTTTCGGTCGTAGGTTCCATCGTTTGGTTCAAGCATTTTGTTTAGATGAATATCTCAGAAAACGACACATCTATCCGCTACGAAAACCACATAAAAATAAGTCGCGTTCTGAGAAAACTGGGCATAATGCTTGTGCGTAAAGTGTCGTCCCAGATAAGCATGTGCAGTCCGCATGTTAATCTGGGACGACACTTTCCGCTTTTATGGTATTTTGAGTTTTAAGGAAGTCCCACCATACCGAAAATCAAGTTCAGGCGGAAAGTGTCGTTCCTGATTAGCCTGTGCGGACTGCACAGGCTAATCTGGGATGACACTTTACGCACATGCATTAAGCCCAGTTTTCTCAGAACAAGTCTCAAATTATGTTCGAAGCATTTAACTTCCTCTCAATGCCAAAAGTAGCTTCATTGATATTCGGCTATGTTCTTATATAAATTGTGGTTACGAGGAAAAGGGTTACTACAACAAGTATTTTGTTCGGAATACTTGCTGGAGAAGATTTGTTTGCGACATGTGTTGGTCCGGTTTTGAACATAATTAAAATCACACCAATACTTGAAGCTTTAGACTTCAGAAAGGCGCTTATTTACTTGTATTATTCCATAAATTTATATTACAAAATAAGTTGTATTACAGTTCACATTGAAAAGTGACAAATTAGAAAAAATAATAAGGGACCACACCCTCGCTGTTTCCTCCCCCCAGTCAAAACCTCCTGCGTACGGCCCTGATTTTACAAGTTTCGCTTATACAATATAAAATATTATACCGGTTAATTTACATTTTCAATCATACAGTTATAACGTACTTGACACGCAAAGTTATATAAATGTACTTCGGTCGTTCTTATACGGGCCTTTTTGCAATCTTTTTGTCAAAACAACACTGTATATTCCTACGTACTTTTATTGCTGAATCTTATATACTTAACACTTTCATAAAATGTATTCATGCCCACACACTTTTTGTACAATACGTTATGCCTTCTTTAAAAACTGTATCGGACATTATGACCATGCACTCAATAATATAGTAAACGTATTTAAACATATGCGTTTCTGTAAAATTCTAAATAATGTCCCTTGAAAGCACATTTGAGTAAATGCACTTGCATTCAGTATGTGCACCGTCGGCCTTTTGTGTATTCAACCGGCCCTTGGTGGGTTATAGTTCAGTCCAAGTGTACACTGTGCGATGTATGGCTACAGTATCGTCCAGCGCATGATATCACGATAGTGATAACTGGATCGCTGTGACAAGTGGGGACTTCTCCAGTAGATTTTATATAAGAAGTCATATCGCTTGTATAAGATTACTAGTTGATAAAATCAAAGGGTAATCTTTCATGTCGTTGAAATAAAGTTGACGCTTATCGTAAGTTTTACGTTCACTTTTGTAAATTAAAACAAACAGAATTCCATTACGCAGCATTATAAAATATTGAAATCAAATATCGCACTACAGCAGCTGCATAGTCCCCAAAACGGAGGGGAAAAAAATATGTCATGCAAACTGTTTTAGACTAAATATGAGCCGAGTTCGTGGAAAACCGGGCTTAATGCATGCATATCAGGTGCTGTGCCAGCTTAGTATGTGCAGTACGCACAGGCTAATCAGAAAAGACACCTTCCGCCTACACTGGATTTTTGTTTAGAAGCGACTTCCCTTTCAACAAAAATTCCTTTAAATCCGGAAAGAGTCGTGCCTGCTTAGCCTATGCAAACTGCACGGACTAATCCGGAACGACACTTGAAGGACACGCATTATATGGTCCTTTTCACGTTTTGGTAAATTGACAAAATTAAAAATAGTTGTTTCAGATTCGCAAATTTACATTTTAGTTATGATATGTGTGAGGAAACAGTAATACTGAACATTTACATGCTCTAAAATATCAATTGTATGCATCTTTTGACGATTTAAAAACCTGAAAATACATAGCGTTGCAACGCAAAACGGTTGAATAATTTGGAGATTTATTTTGTTGTCGTTATATTTTGTGATACAACAAGGACTGCTTATATAAAGTATAAAATACATCCCTCATTGTATGAGCACGGATGGCCGAGTGGATTTTTACTGGAGCCTTTTAGATCCAATGTTACATTTAACAATATAAAGCATTTAATGACAACACTTCAATACATGCCAAAATCTGTAAAAAAAAGTCCCGTTCACCCAGAGCGAGACTCGCACATAAGACGTGTCGTGAGAAACATGGACTTTATGCTCTCCGGCTTATTGGTACATGTGCTTCCTACCTAGGCAACCCGGGTTCAATACCAGCTCCCGGTGCGTCTTGTTTTGCTACGGACTGGTACGGCTATCTTCGGGTGCTCCGGTAATTTGCACAAGACCACATCAACATTGAACATTTTTAAGTAACGACTGATTAGCTTGAGATTTCTGCAACTATTCAGAATCCGTCTCAAGATGAGTACCGAGACACACTCCAGGTCCATACATATGGCAGCCACTGGCTCAGAAGGAACCCACACAAAGGTGCTTTTTTGTAAAGTCTCACCCCAGATTTACTCGACCAACTCCCACATGTTGAAATAGCATAAAGCAATTTCCTTCGTGCATGCAGAGGGTCTTTCACTATGAAAGAGTTCGTTGCTGCTTGATATACCATACAAGCAGAAAATGTCGACCTTCAGGTGTTAGATGTGTTCATAAAAAATTGACATTACTTTGAAAAGTAATTATTTTATAAAATTCCACACGTGTAACGACCAATATTATTGACACGTAAGCCTTACATATGTATAAATTTCCAGTGAACAGTTCCACATGTTCGAATAAAATATGAATCAAGATGAATGTTGAAATCGTCGCGACAGCTTAATTTTGTTCTTTACTTCCAGACACCACACCACAAATGAGGACAAATGTGGAACAATTATCCACGACCAACGCCACTGTGTTAGCAATTTTCAACGTCAATTCGTTTTTATTCACTCTATTAAATCGATTATAATGAACATGTGCGTTTATTACATATTTCTCAATACGTTGACACTCTTTGTTGCAGCCTTTTAACCCGGTGGCTCTGCCTCTTAAGACCTGCAGGTACATTTGTCTGATGAAAATAACTTGATTATTTATGAACATTTGTGGGAATACTTCGGGTTTACTTCCTGATTTAGAGACTGGTCAAAATGCGTCAATTGCTTTAGTTTAAATATTTATTTTAGCTCGATTACATAATTAAAAGCCTATAAACGCTTTCGGGTCCGTTTCCTGGGCCTAGAACCAGCACTTGGTGCCTATGGGGTAGATCTTAAGAACGCTCCCACAGTGGGGATCGAACCCGTGACATCCCGGTCGCTAGGCGGACACCATATCCACTAGGACACCATATCCACTAGGCCAAGGCGACAAATTGTGTTTTTGTTTATTTTCTTCAAATCGACGATCATGTTTATGTCATATTATTTTTTCATGCGGACGGATGAACGACAACATATATATCGTGTAGTTAAACAGTCAAGCTTAAATACCAGTACTTGCGATTTGCATGTTCATGGTCGCTTTGTGATCCGTTTATTTTCGAATCGGCATATCAAATTGGCCATGCATTTAAAGGGGCCTTTTCACAGATTTTGGCATTTTTTTTAACTTATTCATTAAATGCTTTATATTGATAAATGTAAACATTGGATCGAAAAAGCTCCAGTAAAAAATCAAGAAAAAAATAAAAAAAGGAAAAGAACTATTGCCCGGAGCAGGTTTCGAACCAGTGACCCCTGGAGTCCTGCCAGAGTAAAAAGTCCTGAAGTAAAAACGCTGTAGCCTACTGAGCTATTCCGCCGAGTACACATATCGCAACGTATTTTATACCTTATACTGCTTAATCTTCGTAGTTTCACAAAATTTAACGACAAAAACAGAACTCTCCAAATTATTCAATCGTTTCGCGTTGCAACGCTTTATAATTTTTAGGTTTTAAAATCGTCAAAAGATGCATATAATGGCTATATTAGAGCATGGTTAATGTTCAGTATTACTGTTTCCTCACAAATATAACTAAAACGAAAACTTACGAATCTGAAACAACTTTTTTCAATTTTGTCAATTTACCAAAGCGTGAAATGATCCCTTTAATCAAATTTTACGTACCGATAACTATTTCAGTAAATTAATAAGTTTCTAAATTTTATTAAACTTCTCCGAAAATGACTACCGTTTTTTTTACTTATATGTATAACTTAGAAGCAAACTTTCAGTATCTGACATTAATTTGAATAACGAAAATTATATAAATAATTGTGTAATTTTCAATATAGGACATGTACACAAGTTCTAAATATTCACAAACAATCTTTGTGGGACTCATTGATACATGCTTACCATATACATATATATGATAAACGGACGATAAACATATACACCAATGGTACTGCGATGGATATCATAGATAGACCGATATAAGTACATGTGTTAACGGTCCAGGTTCGTACCAGGTAAATGTAAGACAGTGATTACCCTGATAACATTTTGCTGATAATTCAAAAGGGGCGGATTTTGAAACTGTCCTCATATTCTATTCTGACTTTCGTCAGAGAAGTAATATTTTATTTATGCTTTAAGAAAACTGTTTAATATTGGACTGCGGCGATAGTGTTTTCCTTCATGCAAGGAATTTACCTTTGTTTGGCCATTCTGGCGCTGCTTCCTGCAGGTAAGACTAATTATTGTTAGTTTCTACAAAAAAAACAATTTTTAATAATGATATTCCGATCACAAAATGTGGGGAAACATATTACTAGTTTGGAAGACTTCTAAATAACACATACAAAATATAATAGAAACACACTCTTTAAAAAATCGAACTTCTCACATCGCCTTTACGGACTTAATTGGCAAATGTCGTCTGACGAGTGTATTAAAAATCCCTAAAAATGCGTTTGTTTTAAATGAAAATTTTCGAAGGTAACAATAACCAATAAATCAGCATTAAGAACCAGAAATCAACCAAATTCTATAATTTAATTATTTAAGTTCTGTAGTTTGATGTAAGGCTGCAGCGCATGTTTATTCAATCAGAACTCCTATACATATGAGGTAGTTCTGGCTTCCATAACTTTAAATGTCGCTTTTGATGATTTTTGACTGGCGCGACTTTATATGTCAGGTATGTCAATACTATATAAACTGTACGCTGAAGTTTCTTTAGCTACATATGAGGTAAAGTAATCGGTAATTCAATCAGGTGGAACAGAAAATTTCAAATAAATAAATTAGATTAAGCGATTTTTGTCCTTCTTTATAAAGTACCCGTAAAACGTACTTTCCCAATTAAGGAAAAACTACAAAATTCCAAAGTGCCATCTACAAAATTTCCAAAAGAGGAAAATGTTACCAATTTTGTTCCAAAATAGCAATATCTGCAAGTTAACAAAAAGCATGAGCACAGAAACTGAATATTTCAAGTCCAAATGCATCTTAATGAATATTTCAATTGATTTATGCAATTTATACTAAGCAATAAATAAGACCCATATTTCCAAATCTGGGAAGATTTCATTTCACTTTACCCAATTGATTATTTATGAAAATTAACACAATAGGTTAATAAATAGTGTAAGTCAGATGATGGACACAAAACCATGATGATGTTATTCATTTAAGTAAATTTAGTTGTGTATATAAAGTGAAACCCAGTGGGTTAAAAAGTTCATTGGTAATTAGGACAACACTAATCCTGGTTTAACACAAGTCTGTTCTGTTCAAAGTTTCTAGTCAAGGGCTGTGATGGGCTTTAATTCAAGATAGCCAGTAATTATGTGTATGAAAAGTTAATTAACCCTGGTTAAAGTAACTTAATGTGAAAAATATTTTATTAAAGCAAAAGGTGTCTTAACATTTAATTGATAATGTTTATTGTATATGGGTAGTAAATTATGTACTAAGGTGTTGTTGAAGATTGATGCATAAATGGCCTAATTTGTATGAAATAAATTGCCTGTGCACAATCTAAAGCATTGTTGTTGCTTTCAGTTGCAAATGGCCAACAGTTAAGCTGCAATTTTGACCAAAACACCCTATGCAGCTGGACAATCCTCACTGGAACAGATATCTCGCCATGGATTCTGAACAAGGGTCCTACTCCCTCGTTTTTTACAGGGCCAGCTAGGGATCACACAACGGATACTCCAAGTATGAAACCACTGCTTGTTACTTTCATATTTATGTTGGTAATAAGTAATATGGTCAGCCAGAATGTATACTACCAATTATTCCAAGTATCACAATGACATGCTCTTATTGTAGTATCATCAGAGTTAAGGTTCATACTTTTTTGCATCTGTTATACTTGTCATAAAGTACTGAGATTGTTAATTTAACTATGATTAAACATGCTTATAAATTAATTATTGATGTGAGGAAATACTTGATTAAAATATTGTACATTTTCCACCAAGTTACATAGTTTATTGTCACCCTGTTTCCACAACTTTCTTTTTTTTATATATAATGCAAACAAAAATTAACATGACATTTATTTGATTCATGAAATTGACTTGTGTTAAGTTTTTGTTTCTGCAATGCCAGATGGCTACTACATATACTATGAGGGCGACAACAAGACATTGAGCGACAAATCACAGCTGCAGAGCCCTCAGTTCTCAGTGACAGGCCCCCAATGTCTAACCTTCTGGTACTACATGTATGGGCCCAGTGTAGGCAACCTCAATGTTTACCTCAAGCAGGGAAACAGCCTGGGCAGCCCAGTCTTCACCAGGCAGGGCACACAGGGCCCCAAGTGGATCCAGGCCTCTATCAACATTGCAAACAAGCAAAATATAAGGGTTTGTTCCCAACCTAAAATTTATAAGTCTTATTTAATAAAATAAAGCACAATATTCTTGGTATGAAGTTAACAAGTAGATAGGTTTAATCTCATTAAAAATTGTTTCAAGAATAATAATTGCAAATACTTGTAATACCTTGAGTTCTTGGCAGTTGTTATTCTGTTTAGCATACAAAATTTGAATTGCTGTCGAACAGTTATTAATTTCAACAAAAAGCGCATTTGTATTTTTATACAGTTAATGTTAATACATACACAAAGCTGATGTGGTCATAATCTTCCACTGGAGAAAACGTTGTATAATACTAGGTGGTCCTGGAAGCTGTGAGAGGCAGAAACTACCTCTGTGACATTGCTGTTGATGACATTGTCCTCCAGGCTGGCTCATGTGTCCAGAATGGTATAAACTTCCTAGTAATGGCTTTTCTTCAATAATACAAGTCTTGTATTATAAAACTAATGTGTGTTAAAGTTAACTAAATTATGTATGATTTTATAAGTCAGGACAGTTGGAAACTGTTTTCATTCACTACAGTCTTTCAATATACAAATTAACAGATATGCACTTTTTCTGAGAAACTCACAGTCTGTTTAGGTTTTTTGCTGCTCATCAGTATCTTAGGGTTAGAGATGAAGCCTTTACAGCTTGAATCCATTAATAAAGCTCTTTAATCAAAGTCGATTTTTTCACCGAACTACAATTGAATATGAAATAACATATCTGAGAGGCAAAGGGAAAACAAAAATTGACCAAAAAGTGCACGTTATCTTCAAGGTACAGTAACTCTGGCTCCTGGTCAGAGTGGCACAGCCACATGCAACTTTGAGACACAGAACATCTGTGGGTACTCACCGGACCCTACTGGAAACTTCCAATGGAAGTGGGCTTCAGGAAGCACCCCCACGGCCGGGACGGGACCCACAGGGGACCACACACAGCAGTCTGCAGCTGGTGAGCTGTGTGGTGTTTTTTCCCTTTTTTAGAAATGAGGCAGGGTTTCTTTGAAATGGGTAAAATTCCATCGTTTTTTCCCTTAAATTGGGACACTGGTGTTGAAGTTGATTTTTTGCTGACAAATTCTTCAAAATTGAGAATAAATTGTTTTAAATATTGTTTCTAAGGTTCAACTTATAGATATTAGATATGAAATACAAGTTGAGATTTATTTAAAAAAAAAATATTGAAACCTTGAACTGGAAATGTTTAGGTCTCAATAGGGAAACAAATGTATTTTTTTCTGTTGGGAATGGTACAGTAGAACGGACCCAAATTATAACAACAAAAACTTGTTATGAGATGAAACATAATGTGATGTATACTGCAGTTATCAGCTGAATTGATGATAAGTTTTTTTTAACGCAGCAGTCTGTGACAAGTGAGTTGGTGAAAAGTTGTGAAGACTTGTGAGATTAATAGGATTCTATATGAGCTGTGCTCTGTGAAAAAGGGGTTAAATGCATGTGTGTAAAGTGTCATCCAAGATTAGCCTTGGCAGTCTGCGCAGGCTAATCAGGAACAACACTTTCCGCTTAATCTTGATTTTTGCTAAGAAGAGACTTCTGTAAACGAAAAATACCTTACAAACAGAAAGAGTTGTCCCTGATCAGCCTGTGCAGACTGCACAGGCTAATCTTGGAAAACACTTTCCGCACATGCATTTAACCCCTTTTTCACAGAGAACGGCTTATATTTCAGTGATGGTTTGATGACAGGTTAATGTGGAGTTGCATGGCTTCATGGTTGTGGTGTTATACTAGTTATCTGTCTCACAATCATTAAGTTACCATTAAAATTGTTCATCTAGTTTAGTGAGTTGAGAATGCCTCAAGTTGCCACCAGAATTGGCACAGTCTCATAAAAATGAATTTCATTTGATTTCAAATAATTAAATTTAGATATGTAATAAAGAATATAAAGAAATTTCTAATGATTAAGTGCTTAAATTTTATAAATTCAATACAACCTTCAATTACATTTTTTTATAGATGATAAAATGTGATGTGCAAAATGCAAAAACAAAGTGTTTCAGAAAATGTACCTTAAGTATCCTTATTTAAGAAGTTCTCAAGGTTAAGTTGAGATTTCAAACAATCTTCTCTGTATCTCAGGTCATTACATGCTCATGGAGGCCACAGGGGCCAATTTTTTCCAAAAGGCACGGCTTGTGTCTCCAACAATTAGCCCCAGCAGCACAGTCTGTCTGAGCTTCTACTACTACATGTACGGTCAGACCGTTAGGGGCCTTAGTGTCTACACAAGACTGAACAACAAGCTCGGAACATACATCTGGAATCGGACTGGCAATCAGGGCTCTAACTGGATTATGGGACAGACTACAATTCGTGGAGTAAACTCAACATTTCAGGTACGTTTTGACTTGGATTGTTTGCACCTTACTCTAAAAATCTGCAAATATTTAACGTGTTTGTTACCAGTAGGTCTTTGTTTTCCAACATTTGCAAAATATGTTTAATTCATTTTTGTTTGAAGAAGTTTACTATGCTTTAAGTATATATGTGTTGTTCTAGTTTTGATGGAAGTTAATCGATCACAAATTATTGGAGTAAAAGAACATATAACAGAAAATGGTGAAAGTAAATTATATTTTAAACTTGATGCAATTTGCTTAACTCTGTTCATTTTGTTTTAGCTCACCTGAGCACAAGGTCCTAAAGTTGAGCTATTGTGATCACCCTTTATCCCTGGGTCTTGTGCGTCTAAAAACTAGGTCACTTGATTAGAATGTTTTTTGTGACAATATCTTGGCCAAGTTATAATATGGGTCACATGCATCAAAAAGTAGGTCACCTGGATAAATCTTAGAAAAATATTATAACCACTGTAGAGGCCACGTTCATGGTTCTATCTTGTTGAAACTTGGTTAAAATGTTTGTCTTGACAATATCTAGACCAAGTTTTAATCTGGTTCACAAACTAGGTCAATAGGTATAATCTTTAATAAAAAAGATTCTTGACAATATCTACACCAAGTTGAATCTGGTTCACAGACTAGGTCAATAGGTATACCCTTTTTTTAATCCCACCACTATAGGGTTTACATTTATGTCCTACTTAATAAAAGTTGGTAAACATCTTTTCTTGACAATATCAAGGCAAAGTTTGAATTTTGGTAAGGTGTGTCCAAAAACTAGGTCAACAGGTCAATGCTCGCAAAATAATGTTGCCATTTTAAAGACAACTTTGATGACTCAGTCTGGATTTAACTTTGTCACAATATTTATCATGACAATATGAATCTGGATCAATTGGGGTCAACTACTAGATATGCATATCAAATCCTTAACTGCTCAGGTGATTGCTTTAGGGCCATCATTGCCATCTTGTTAAATTAGAAAGGTAGCGGATAAAAAATGATGCTGTAAGAGGTTAGTTTCCTATTATCAATGTCTGTTATCCAGATCGTGTTCGAAGGTATGCGTGGTTTGACGGAATCGAGCGACATTGCTCTGGATGACGTGCTGGTCACAAAAGGAGAATGCGGAACTCCTGGATCATGTGATTTTGAGAACGGTCTCTGCGCTTGGAGTAACTCCCAGGGGGATGACTTTGACTGGATTGTGCGTGCAGGCCAGACTGACACTGTGAACACTGGACCCAATGGAGACCATACCTTGGCGACAAATCTAGGTTTGTGAACGCCCTTTCCCCCTCATTAGCAAAGTGAAAATTGCTTTAAACCAGAACAGCCTGCGAGTAACACATAGGCTATTTTGGTTGTATGCTGTTTGCTGCTCATCATTATCTTAGGGTTCGATATGAAGCTTATTTTAATTTGAATGAAGTAAGAAAAGTCTAAAATATAATTTGATTAACTTCAGATAAATTTTTTAGTCCCTCATTTATTCTAATACCCACTCTATCACAAACAATAGCATTGACCCCTGTCACAGTTGGATTTTTATTGTGTTTACATTTGAAATATTACAGACCTTAAACAACTTAAAGAAACTTGGTCTCTCTGCCCTATATATTATTGATATTAGTCAATATATTATGAATTAGTACCGGTAGTTGTTTAATTGTGTAATACCCTGTATTTACCAAAATCTTTTTTTTTTCTATATTTTTTTTTAATTTTTAATAATTATGTCAATATTTAATTTGCAAAAACAAACTACATGATTTTGTTCAATTGGTCGATGAGTAAGTTATAACAAAATATTAATACAAGTACATTCATTGAATTTTGTATCAATGTATGTACATATTCTGTTAATTTATTATTTTTATTTGAAACTGTTACTTACTTTCATTTTTTTAAATAGCTTATAAAAGGTATGAATAAATTAATCAGATTTTCATTGATCATCACCAAATGTCTCAATATAAATGTGTTGATTAGATTGAAGTTAAGCTATGCAAGCATTGTAAATCTCTGTGCAAGGATCAACATAAATAAACATTCTGTTTTTCATTGAAGGTCATTACCTATACATCGAAGCCAGCAGTCCCCGGCGCCCTAACGACAAGGCCCAGCTTATAAGTCAGGTGTTTGTGGGCTCAAGCCAGCCCGTGTGCTTCCTGTTCTGGTACAGCATGCTTGGTGCAGACATTGGAACTTTGAACATCTACACGAAGATTGGAGGGGTCACAACGGTGGTGTGGTCACTGCGAGGCAATCAGAACAACAATTGGAATCAGGGGAAATTTACTGTGCGGTCAACCAATCAGTTTCAGGTCAGCTTGATTTATTTGTTGCTATATTTTACCGATTTTGGAATGTTGATCAGATAAGCTAGTACATACAATGCTCATAATTTTAGTATCTCTTTTTTGTGTTTACTTGAGCATGATTTACTCAAGATGAGCTGGTAAGTTCAGGTCTAGCGACTATCAGCGTGTGTTCACTATTGTGCTTAGTGCTGTGTTCTGTGTAAAATTTTAGCTCCTTACCACCCTTTAGGCAACTTTTTTGCCCAATCTTGATGACATGCTTTCAGAGTGTGTATCTTAGCAATATCTAGGCCAAGTTAACATCTTGGTCAACTGAGGTCCAAAGCAAATTCAGTAGATTAAATCTTAGAAAAGCTTGTAACCAGTCAAGAAGCCGCATTTATGACTCAATGTTGATTAAACTTTGTCAAAATATTCATCTTGACAATATCTGGACAAGTTTGTCAGAGTGGGTCAAACACTTCGTCACCAAGTAAAATCTTTAAAAAAAAAACTTGTGTGTAATCACTTTAGAAGCCACATTTCTGACTTAATTTTGATGAAACTTGGTAAGAGAGTTAATCTTGACAATATCTAGACTAAAATTGTCTTTGTCAAGTGGGTTCAAAAAGAAGTTTATCAGTTTACATATTGAAAAATCCTAATTGTTTCAACTCGCGAAGCAACATTTATGACTCAATTTTGTGAAAATATAGCCAGAATGTTTATCTTTACAAAATTGTGGCTTGATTAAAATCTGGGTGAAGTTGGGTCAAAAACTACATCACAGGGTCAAATCTGAGAAAACCCTTATAGACGCTAAATGGGTAATTTGTTACCTTTTCAAGATGAAATTTAGTCTGAATGTTTGTATTGAACATGTCTAAGTCAAGTTTAAAGCTAGGTCATCTAAAGTAAAAAAACTAGGTATAATATTCAAGCTTTGTTGCACCACTTGAAACCAGGTGAGCACTTTAGGGCTATATTAGCCCTCTTGTTTTGTTTTTGTGTTTCTGCTTACAATTTTTCTCGTAATGTCCAGATCATAATTGAGGGGGTCCGTGGCAATGGGATAGCAGGGGACATTGCAGTTGATGACCTCTCCACAACCACAAGCAATTGTGCATGTGAGTAGAAGTAATGGTTTTGTTTGCATTGTGTTTTTATAGCTAACCACATAATTATCACTAATTTGTTATTAACTTGTATTTGTTATTAATTATTAATATGAATTAATATTATTTATTATTGTTAATGATAACAAGTTGAAGAAACAAATGTTTTTGTAGATATATTTAAGGAATACGCACAATTTATATTCCTTACTTTAAAATTTAATGCTCTTGCCATTGTTAGTAAAGTATAACATATGTAAAAAAATACAATAACTAATTGTATTAAAATATAATGACATAAATGAAACATACTTAGACATTTGTCATTTGTCATTTTACAAACTCTTATTTGACATATTTTTTATTTAATTAGTTTGCTGTAAGTTTCTTTTCAACCACATTTTATATAATGAAAAGACTATAAATTTCAGTGATGCCAAGCAATGCTGCCCCACCTTCTGTCACCATTTCTTCACCAACCAGCTCAACCACCCAGGGGTCGACAGTTGCAACTACGAGTCACCGGACAACCAACACGGTCACCTGCGACTTTGACTACGACCTTTGTGGATGGACCCAGCTGACTACGGACTTCTTTGATTGGACAAGACAGAAAGGCGGGACCATTCTCCCTGGCACTGGACCTTCGGGAGATCACACTTCCGGACGTGAGATTGCTGTTTTATTCTTTTAAAATGATATTTTTGTTTAGTTTCAATCAATGCTTATACCGTCAAAACAGATGGCATCCCTTCACAGTACAATTTATAAATACTTTTTAATTATATTTTGTAAATCTTATTGTTCATTTCACATGGTTTCAGAGATCATACATACAGACGTGAGATTTCTGTTGTATTATTTGTAAGTGATTTATTTCAGGTTGATTCATCTTTTTATGCTTTTCATATGGTGAATTGGTATAACTTAACAGCACATTTATCCTACTTTTTAGTCATTTATATTCTGCACACTCTTTTACTGTACATTGAAAAAAAAGTACTGTGAAGCTAATTTTGAACAACTTCAGGTGACATTTTACAACCTTTTTACATGATTTTTACTCAGAATAATTCTCAATCAGGATCTAACAGTATGATAAATTATTGAACACGTTTGCTTCTGAAACATGTAATAGAATGTAATGATTTTGATAGCCTTAATTTTAAGTGACCTTGAATGTGGTTTTAAGCCTGACTCCCCTTGCATGCTCTTGTTACCTGTGCCTACATGTTCACCATATGAAATTGTTTTCATTGCAGAGGGCTATTACTTGTACACCACTGCATCAGTGAGATACCAGAACAAGACCGCTCAGATTGAGAGTCGACAAATTTCTCTTAATGGACATACACAATGCCTGACATTCTGGTATGTGGTTTGTGGTTTTTGAACAATATTTGTTTAGATACATAATTATATAATAACGGATATAAGGTTGGCCTTTAGTCACTGTATCATCTAACCAATCATACAAATTGAAGGCCAGGTTTGTGTTTGTTTGAGTAGTGATACTGCTGAATAATTTCATTGGAAAGGGAGGTAATGTACATATTCACAGTCATGTGTGAACTCATTAAAATTGTAAATTGTCTTCCTTTCTACTAATAACAATAAAATGAGCCATTATATGTGAAAATATGGTTTAATGCATATTGTTGAAGCGTCATGCCAGGTTAGATATGGTTTAATGCATATTGTTAAAGCGTCGTGCCAGGTTAGATATGGTTTAATGCATATTGTTGAAGCGTATTGCCAGGTTAGATAAGGCAGTCTGCAAAGGCTATTCAGGGAAGACACTTTCTGTCTAGACATGATTTTCACAAATAAGAGACTTCCTTGAGACAAAAAATACCAAAAAGCAAAAAGTGTCGTCCCTGATTAGCCTATGCAGATTCTTTACACATAGGCATTAAGCCCAGTTTTCACATAGCAGGGCTCTTATGCTATTGTCATTATCACTTTACTTACCAAGTTTTCCTGCAGGTATCACATGTATGGCCCAAATGTGGGAACCCTAAACCTGTACGTGAAGAACAAGCCTGTGCTAGGCAGCCCCATCTGGTCTCGCTCCGGTTCCCAGGGCAACCAGTGGCAGCAGGGAGTCATCGTCATGCCCTCAACGGGCACCTTCACTGTATGTACATTTGTGTGGGTAATAAGGGTTTTATTCATATACCTTTATCCTGGAATCACAAACATAGTTAAGTGTATATTCTGAATCATTTTTTTTAACCCTTCCCCTCTCAGAAGTAAAGTGAAAATGGCTTTTGCAAATAGCATTAAACCAAAACAGCCTGCGAATAACTCACAGTCTGATCAGGTTTAATGCTGTTTGCTGCTAATCAGTATTTTGGGGTGGTCTTTTAAACTTGAATGTAGTAAGAAAAGTTTTTTTTTTTTTTTTTAAGGGACTACAAACAGGTCAAAATGTAGGTCAAGGGTTAATACCTGAGAAGAGTCACGGTGACTATTATGATCAAATTGGTGCTAACTAAAGTTTTTGTTTAAGTTTTGAGTCCTGCTGATTTCTGAGTTTTAGGAGGAATACATGAATATTCTAATAGCTGAGATTTGTGATTGTTTGTGAGCTGATTAACATGCTAAGCTTAGCTGAGTAGATACTCAAATCTTATCTTTTGAGTTGGGAAATTCATTCATCATACCAGGTGGCTGTGAATTAAGTGGTTTACTATCATGCCATTGAATATGATGTAAAAAACATATAAATGCATGAACTTATTATATTATGATTAACCAACACAATGTTGTTTACATGTATTGAATATGAATATTTTATTTGCCATTTTAAAAGTAAAAAAAACTGACAAATTATCAAACTTGAACTTGCTAGCTTTTGTGAACTTTTAATTTTATAAAACAAATATAATGATTTTGAGTTTGGTTTGTAATGTTGGCCCTATTTTGAAACAAATGATAAATTATTGCACTGCAGTTTCAAATATGAAATAGCTGTCAAGGTTTTGGATATAAAGTACAGAGCACAAAACTGTTGTGCCAATTAACATTTCTATTTGTCCCGCGCTCTTTGAAAACCGGGCTCATTGTGTGTGAACAAAGGCTAATCAGGGACCACACTTTTTGCTTTTATGGAATGTTATTAAAGGAAGTCTCTTATAATAAAATATAAAGTCTAGCCATAAAGTGTTAACCCTGGTTAGCCTATGCAAACTGTACAGGCTAGCCTGAGACTTTACTTTGCACACATGATGCATTATGCCTTTTTTTCCATAGCAAGGTTCATATCTCATATCATAGTTTAACTCTCAAATATGGCCTTCCGTTGTTGTTTATTGTAGCTCGTATTTGAAGCTGTGAACGGTTATGGTTTCCGCGGTGATATGGGGCTGGATGACATTACAGCAACAACATGTGCTGGTGAGACATTTTTACTAATTAGACAGAAATAAAAATATATTTGATGCAATTGGGTCAAGCTTGAAAGATTTATTTTTCAATATATATTGATATGAGATAAAACAAAGACGTGTGCTGCATTCATTTGAACTTATACACATATTTGTTGACTTCTTGACTACATTAAATGGACTCAATAAATAGAATCATAAGTAGTACAATAGTAAGCAAGTGAATTTCTACATTATATGCATGTATACAGTTTCTACTATGATGAAACAATTTATGATTATTTGTGAGCAAACTTATGGGATTTTATTTTTTTTAGTTTCATATACAGTTGTTATGGGTTTATTTTTATTTCTGAAAAATGATTTTGTTCTTCCATTGTTAAAAAGATACTTAATATGTTTTGTGTTTCAAAATATTAATACTAGTGAGTAGGTCTTCTTATTTTCCTTGCCTAAATATCGTATGTTTAAACTACAGCCGGTTAACTTCTACATCTGTTATTTGCTACTAGCACTTATCAAAAGATGTATGTACCCCAAATCTTTAGGTGTCACCACATCCGCGCCAGGGGTCACAAACACCCCAGCGGTTGGCAATCTTGGAGCCCGGGCGTGCAGCTTTGAGCAGCCAACCATTTGTGGCTACACGCAGAGCACATCTGACCAGTTTGATTGGACGTTTGATTCTGCGGGAACTACAACCATCGGAACAGGGCCGGCCTTAGACCACACATACAACACACCTCAAGGTTGGTGCATGAGCATGATCTTGTTAGTTCTGGAGTCAAAAATTATGTTGACATTTTTTATTCTGTTTTGTGAAATTTAGACACAATAATATATAAATGATAAAATTGGTATTTCACTGTTTAAAAAAATAAATATTTTGTTTCTGATTCTTTATTAAAATAATGAAACAGACTGTTGATGATGATGGACTAAAAACTGAAAACCTTTTTTGTGTATTTATAAATTAATACAATCATTTTCAGTGTCAACATTTACATATTTTAAATTGTGGAATATGAGCATTTTTACATCTTTACAAAAATGGTTTAAAAAACATATTTTTATAATTTCTATTGTGCAATTGCATAAAAATATGACTAAATTTATTTGTATTTGTCAATTTCATTTGTTAAAAATATCTTTACAAATCCCCTGTGTACAAAATGTTTTCTTCGACAAATGAAGTTCTAATTTCTCCATTGCAAAGTACCAAAATAATAAAATCGGGTCAAGTTTTTTTCTCTATTCGCACTTTTGCTGATTCTTTTTTCTAATCTACAGTATTTTTCTTCAAAATGGGTCATTAGCATCAGCTTTTGTAAGAATAATTTTTTAATTGGGATGCTTTATTATTTGTTAGGTCACTATATGTACATTGAAACATCATTCCCCCGACGCCAGGGAGAGAAAGCTCAATTGATTTCACCAACATACACAGACATTGGAGCGGTGTGCGTGAGGTTTTGGTACCACATGTATGGGAGTGGTATCGGAATCCTTAATGTGTTTGCCAAGGTATCTATCTGCTCAAATGAGCCTCTGGAAAACTGGGCTTAGTGCATTGATGTTAAGAGTCCTCCAATATTAGCCTGTGCAGTCAGCACAGGCTAATATTGGAGGACTCTTTATACATACCAGGTACAATACTTTCCGCTTTAATGAAATTTTCATTTAAAGGAAGTCTCTTCTAAACTAGAATCCAAGGCTCACATGTCATGTCAGCTGGTTATTTATTGCTTCATTTTACCAAATAAATCACAATTTTTAGGAAATACTTTTGATATCAAAGTGTTCATATTATTAAAAACAGTGTCATTTGAACACAATTTGATAAGTATACAATAAAACTGCTAATTAATTTAGATGCCAAACAATATGTTATAGATGCTATATAAAAACAACATGTTGGAAAAAGTAAAAAATTAATCTTACTTCTTTGTGCTCTTAAATGTATTGCTATTATTGATCAGATATATTTTTACCTATGATGGGTTTTCACAGTCAGGAAACTCGCAAGGGCTTGCAATCTTCACAATGCGTGGTGACCAAGGCAACAGATGGATTGCAGGCCAAGCTTCCATTGCTGCCGGAACAGCCACACAGCCCTATCAGGTAAACATTGTAGTTGTATATTTAAATAAGATTGTGTCAATAAAATAGAAGAAACATTGTTTACTGTATTTGTTATATTTGCAGGTGTTATTTTCTATCAGAAAAGTATCTTGCCTTAGCAATATAGTTATTGTTCATTTGTTTAATTTTTTGTTTCAGATAGTCAAATGGTAAGATTTGCCAGTGATCTGAATCACTGTTAAATGGATGAATGTTTTTTAAAGGACTTCTTACTATTTGGTTATTTGTAAGTTGGATTTGAAAACTTCAACAACACACCCTGCATGGAGTCTATACTTGTATGCAAAGGACATAAAGTTTGTCTATAATCAAAATACTGCCTGTTTGCAAACTGGTAACAAATTAAACAAAACAATGTACATTGTACATGTATAGAAAATTCTATAATCTTTGAATGACAGATGTTGTTGTATTCCCTGCGGTATGTTCTTGATCTCAATCATAATTAAAATACATTCATTCTTCTTTAAACTTTGAATTTTCTAATTCCAAAATTTTGTTTTAATCATTTAGGTGGTGTTTGAAGGCATAGTGGGAACTAACGAAAGAGGAGACATTGCCATTGATGATGTATCTTTCAGCAGTGGAGCATGTGGAAATCCGGGTAAATGATGCATGAACAATCTTGGTAATGAATATGTATAAATACAGGTATTATGTGTGTTTAATCCTGGTCAATCATACATATGAAGTCCATAATTTGATTTAATGGTACATGTATATGATTGTTTAATGTACCATTTGCTTATGGCATTTTCTTAAATAAACAACTCAGTAGGAGTTTTGTTTTTTGCCACAGGTTTAAGAAACTTGTACATAATGCATGTTCCACTCATTAGGGAAACATAACAGAGAATGTCATCCTTGATTAGCCTGTGCGGACTGCTGGGACAACTCTTAACACACTTGTATTAATGCAAGAATGGCTTGTTTCAGGGGACTGTGATTTTGATGATGGACTCTGCACATGGACCAATACTCAGACTGGTGATGACTTCGACTGGACCCAGCAGTCTGGTTCTACATCAACTGGAACTACAGGCCCAACCAGTGACCATACGCAGGGAAACAGTCAAGGTCGGGTGAACTCATCCACCTTGTTACATATATTATACATCAAATTTAAGATGCATATGCTTTAAGTAAACTAAGTCCTATTTCTATGCCTATGTATTTTTATCACTGAATTTATTAACCCTTTGCATGATGGGAAATTTGTCATCTGCTAAAATGTCGTCTGCTGAATTTCTTAAATAAGCATTTTCTTTGATTTTTTTCAAAGAATATTATCAGAATAGCAAACAGTTTGAATCCTGATGAGACACCACGTTCTGTGGTGTCTCATCTGGATCCAAACTGTTTGCAAAGGCCTTCAAAATTCGGTTCCAGCACTGAAAGAGTTAAATGTATGCATGCAATCAGTATCTGTTTTTAGAGTTTCAAAAAATCCCTAAAAAGATTGTAGTCCATACAGATTTTTTTTCATAAATCAAATTAAGACTCACTCTTACCCCCTAAACTTATTTTGTTCTTAAAAGAAACATCCTATCAAAGAAAAATACCATTAAAGATGAACGTACCATCACTAATTAACGTGTGCGGACTGCACTGGTAAATCTGGGATGACACTTTACACACATTCTCTAAGCGCTGTTTTACCAGAGCAAGGTTTAATTCTCTTCCTCTGCAATGAATTTCATAAATATGTTTCTCTCTTTGACCAGGCCAGTACATGTTCATTGAGACCTCGGCTCCACGGCAGCCTGGTGACGTGGCCTGGCTGGTGAGCCAGTCATTCAACCCAGCCTCAAACAATGGGGGCCGTTGTCTCAGTTTCTGGTATCACATGCTCGGCTCCACGGTCGACACCCTCGCCATAGTGGTTGTACCACAAGGTAATCCACTTAACCCATTTATGCCTAGTGGACTCTCCCATCCTTCTAAATTGGATCAATTTATTTCCAAAATTAGGGATGTCTAGTATATTTATTTCTATATTTAGAATATTTTTACAGAAATTCCTTTAAGCAAACAGCGCAGATCCTGATGAGACGCCGCATCATGCGGCGTCTCATCTGGGTCTACGCTGTTTGCCAAGGCCTTTTTTCTAGACGCTAGGCATAAATGGGTTAAGTATAAACCTATTAATTTAAGCAGAATTGCATTAATACTTATTGTAACATCATTGAGTCCTGGGCAGAACCAGAACTTTGTATCTTTGAAGGAGATCTTAAGAATACTCCCGCATTGAGGATCGAACCCGTGACTTCCTGCTTGCTTGGCAGACACAACACGCACCATGCCAAGGCGACCTCTTAAAATCGATGTTGAAAACAGTTTAAAACACACAAGACTTAGAACCAGGGTGAATGCTCAGATTTCAGAGGTGTCCGATGTTTCATGCACCTAGAATTGAGCCTTGCTAGGGGAAAATAGGGTTTAATGCATGTGCATAATTTGTTGCCCAAGATGAGCCTGTGAAAACTGCAAAGAATTATCAGGGTCAACAATTTTTTACTAAATTGGATTTTTGAAGAATCTTCCTTTAAACAAAAAACACCAAAAGTTTTATCCCATATGAGCTTGTGCAAACTGTGCAGGCTAAACCAGGACAACACTTAACGCACAAGCATAAAGCCCCATTTTCCCACAAAGGGCTTATTTGTTTGTTCAATGCCATTATCATTTAATCAATCACTCTTTACAAGAGTAAACATCTCTATTTTATTTTCCTGGGCTAAGCTCTTGGTGTGAAAATTTCTGTATTGTTCTAGGTCAATATTGCAACAGGGGCCAATCAAGTTATCATTTTTGTGAATGATAAAAAATAATGATTTAAACTGGATTTGTCTTTCAGGTCGGCCAAACATCACCATCTGGACATTGAAGGGTAACCAGGGAGGAAACTGGCTCCAAGGGCAGGCCCCTATCTCCAATCTTGGGGTCCCTTACAGTGTTGTGTTCATTGGTATCCGGGGACAGAGCTATACAGGAGACATTGCTATCGATGACATCATTTTTACCCCATCAAACTGCGGAGGTAATTATCTTTTTTTTCACTTTTTTTGTTTTTCACCACAGTGTTCATCATATTATGCGCAAAATGTTGTTTTCTTTTTTTAACATGTAACCTTATAATTGTGTTTAAGAAAAATAAATGTAAATACTCATTTATTTGTATTATGTTCAAATCTTAAATGTGTATGTGAATTAAGAAGTGTTTTAATGTTTCAATGCAGAACAAGGAAAATAATAGGCGCGAAGAGGATTAAGTAAGTAAGTAACATTCAGAAAAAAAGCACAGCATTCATTAAGTAAACAGAACATCCAAACATGTTAGATGAACTGAGTTAACTTTTCCCACTCAGAAGCAATATCAAAATGGCTGTATGTACCCAGCATTAAACCAGGAAATGCTGTGCGTAGCGTCAGGTTTTAGGCTGTTTGCTGCTTATCAGTGTCATAGGGATGGGAATGAAACCTTTAAAACCTGAGTCAAGAAAGACAAGTCTTTAATTTAATATAATTTTGCAAGGGGCTATAAACACGTCAAAATGCTTAATATAAGCTGTAATGAGTAAAAACAATATGTAGTATTTCAATGGGAGCTGTGCCATTTCAGTGAGCCCTTCCAATGCCCAGCCTGGTGTACAAACCACCCCTGCCCCTACACTCAGCACTGCAATGCCGGGTCCATTCAACTGCGACTTTGAGACCGGTCTATGTGGGTGGAGTCAGGACTCCAGGGACCAGTTTGATTGGACGAGACAACGTGGAACAACGGCAACGGCTAACACTGGACCAACCGGTGACCATACATCAGGAAGTAAGATTGTCCATATTGTTGTGTTGGTAGCCCCCTTATAGGATTAGGATGATATTATATCTATAATGCAATTATCATTGAAATAGGATACTATTATATTTATAATTCAATTACATGTATAGAACAAAATAGGGCACTTTTATATTTGAAATGCAATAATATATTTTTAACCAATATAAAATACAATATTAATCATACAGAGAACAAGGCTGTTTTTCCAAAGATAATATAGTTGGAGGACAAAATCAACCAGCAATATATTGAATAGACAAAATACTTATATTTTGTGTTATGCAAAATACACATTGTTTCGTTAATAACATAATAGGTGGACGAAAAAAACAACCGGCAAAACATTTCATATAATACAATAAAAATGAGCCTCATTCTTGTAAAAAGGGGCTTTAATGTGTAAAGTGTTGTCCCAAATTAGCCTTTGCAGTCAGTAAAAGCTTATCACTGATTACACCTTTCAGCTATATTGGATTTATGTTTAGAAGACATTTTCTTTAAACAAAAAATCCATTTAAGCGGAGAGTGTTGTCCCTGATTAGCCTATGCAGACTGCACAAGCTAATCTCAGACAACACTTGGCACACATGCATAAAGCGCCCTTTTCCGACAGCACAGCTTTTTTCCTAAAGTACAGTGAATTTCTCTCTTTCACAAGCCGGATACTACGTATACATTGAGACAAGCACAGGCAACACCGGCTCAAGGGCACGGCTGATAAGCCCTCAGGTGATCGCGTCGAGAACAGGCCTACGTTGCCTCTCGTTCTGGTATCACATGTATGGGCAGAACGTGGGTCGACTCAGCATGTTTGTCCAGTATGGCCTTACAGTGCCATTCTTCCCATTGTGGTTGAAACAAGGGACGCAAGGAAACCAGTGGATTCAGGCTCAAGTGAGAGTGGCTGCTACCAGGCCCTTCAATGTGAGCATTGTGGTTTTTAATACTAATTAAGCCTCTCTCTGTGAAAAGGTGGTGTAATGCATGTGCGTTAAGTGTCGTCCCAGATTAGCATGTGCAGTCTCCACAGGCTAATTAGGGACGACACTTTCCCCCTAAACCTGATTTTTGCTAAGAAGAGACTTTCTTGAAACAATCAATATCATACAAGCAGAAAGTGTCGTCCCTGATTAGCCTATGCGGACAGCACAGGTTAATCAGGGACAACACTTTACACACATGAAGTAAACCCCTTTTTCACAGAGCGCGGCCCAATTATATTCATAATATGGTGAGTGATAAGTCCTTAATTTATTTGAAAGATTTTCAGAATAGTAGAGAATTGTAATTGACAGTTATAACCAAGGTTTAGCTTACACTAGTGATAAAGCTAGGCAATATTAATCTTAAATTGACCTTTATGCAGGAGTATGACATTAAATGATCAGGTTTATAGATAACAGAATATTTTGCTAGCTTTATGTTATGCTGTATTTTTTTATTTGCAAAACACAAGCACGAACTCAACTTAAGATGTTCTGAGGACACAATTCAAAGTCAAATTAAGGTTTAACAAGCCTCGGGGTTAATATCTGAGGGCTTTGTCTGCTTATCATTCTAGAAGATTTCTAAGACTTGCCTATACTCATAGTTGATACAGCCATACTGGGTATAATGTGATTTTATAATCATATTTACAGATTGTGTTTGAGGCTTCCAAAGGCAATGGTGACCAAGGAGACATTGCACTAGATGATATTATCATAACAGATAGTGACTGTACAGGTATGATGTTGATATGAGAACAGTTTATCTTTGATGTCTTATGTCTGATTGGACAATATACAATATGATTAGGATTTTGTAACGCATACATCTATCTTTGGGTTTAGATTGGACAAAATACAGTCATGTACTGTAATTCTAGAAAAAATTTGGTTATTGGAATGGGTCTTATGGGTTAATGTGGTAAGTCTGTCTGGAATGCAGGCATTCAGCATGTGACATCAAACAGGGGTTCGCTTAACCCTACACCACTTAGCTACATATATTGATGTGTTTGTAGTCCCTTAGAAACTTAAATTTAATGAAAGACCTTTCTTACTAGATTCAAGTTTTATTGGCTTCATTTCCCAAACCTAGGTACTGGTGAGCAGCAAACAGCATAAAACCTGAACAGACTGCGAGTTACTCGCAGGCCCTTCTGGTTTTATGCTGTTTGCACATAGCCATTTTCACTTTGCTTATGAGTGGGAAAGGGTTAATTTCTTTAGAATTAACAGGTATTGCTTAGAAAGGAAAACAAACATACCAGGTTATCAGAGACAACACTCTATTTTAATATAATTTTTTGTTCTTTTTACATAGAAGTCTCTTTGAAACATTTTTTTAGTCAAGTTCTAAAGTGTCGTCCCAGATAAGCCTGTGTCATATCTAATTGTTTATCAAAATGAAACCTTTTCTTCCACAGTAAACCCCACCAACAGTCCCCTTGGTGCTGCCAACTCCACAAAGTGTGACTTTGAGCTGAGCACGATATGTGGGTTCACGCAAGTGACTGGCGGAGCGGACCAGTTTGATTGGACATGGGACGATCAGGGCACACCCTCTGCAGGGACTGGACCCTCGACTGATCACACTCTGGGTACCGCGCGAGGTAAGCATTTTACTGAGATGAATGCTGGGTACCAACCTATAATGTAGGGCTTTAACTGTGATATTGCTTTAGGGTTGATGTAATTATTTGACCCCTTTTCATAGGAGCATTGTTGAAATTACACCCATGAGGTATACAAGTATACCGTTGTTGGCTATAATCAAATCTTATAATTGTGATTGCAGTATGAACATTTGCTGCTATGTTATTGTATTTATGTAAGGGACTTTTTTCTATCAAGAGGTTGTTCAGTAGATCCCATCTAGTGGATCAAAGGTCAAATGATATATCTTAAAAGGCAAAAAGAAGCTCTGCCTTCTTATGTTCCTTTATACCTATAGTAGTGTTTATCACAATTTCCCAACAATTTTACTTGTTCAAACTAAAATTTATATTTTGTCATACAAGAAAACTATATGATAATGTTGTTTTCATAGGTCACTACATGTACATTGAGACCTCTGCCCCACAAACCCGCGGCCAGAAAGCCCAGTTGCTGAGTCCCATCTATAGCGGAACCAACCAGCCATCGTGCCTTAAGTTCTGGTACAGCATGTTTGGGCAAAGCATGGGAACTCTCAATGTATATACCATCATTGGAGGCACTTACACACAAGTGTGGAATAAATCAGGTTATTATTTGGTTTATGTTCCTGGCTAGAACAAGGCCATGAATAATTTACATATAACCGTATTTAATGATTGCAACAAAAGTACTTTTCTCCCCAAAAATGTGGCACTTTCAAGATTGTTGTATAAAGTCTTTATTTTATAGTGAAACAGATTTCTGTATGCTTGTTTGATATCAGTGTTGAATTTCTTTTAATTCGCCTGGGTGGGCAAATCCAGACAAAAAAATGTCCGTTCATTTACTGAAAAAGTTTAAATTGGATCATTTTCCAAAAGTTTTTTGGGCATGATTTCTTAGCAATGTTCCATAACCGGTCAGATTCCATTTAGATAGATGGTTTTCGCTCAACAGCTTGATAGTGGGAAAACATGAGTTTGGAGTGAGTTATTGCACTAAAACTTTCAACTTCTGTTGGCCAGTCAGATAAAAATTTAAGGTCACTGATGCTTAAAATGGAAACAACAGTTTCTGCTCTATAAGATGAGTAAATATAATGGTATTGCGCTGATATTTATTAGCTTACATGAAGTCCTTTCTCGATATTTACTCAACTAAATTAAATCTTAAACCTTAAAGAACTGATACCATGGCCTTATTGTTGTTTCCATTATTCACTCTACCAATATTTCCACACAAATTAAAACATCCTTCACGTATCAATGTTTACTGCAGGAAACCAAGGCCCTGCATGGCTTGTGGCCTCCTACTCAGTCCCAGCAACCTCCAAGCCTTTCCAGATAATGTTTGAAGGCATCGTTGGGAACAGTTTCTATGGTGACCTTGCTATAGATGACTTTAGCTTGACACCTGGTGCATGCCCTTATTCAGGTAGGGTATTTGCTGCATCGCAAGCAGTTGCATGATTGTTACACTTGTGGTAGGTCGCAAAGCTATGGGATATTGAGATTCCTAGTTCAAATCCCATTATACTAATTCAATGTTCCTAGCAAAAAATCCAACACATTTGCTCATCTCCATCCAGTAATGCTGCTAAAAATACTGACAATAATTATAATAATAATGATGTTATTATAATAATAATGATGTTGATGGTTATAATCAAGATGAAAATGATAATGACAATTAGGAAGATGACAATATTGATGTTGACGATGATAATGACGATAATCAAGGGTTGATTTTGCAATATGTTCATTTTGTACTCTAGCTGGTGTCTGTACATTTGATGACAACAACCTGTGCACTTGGAGACAGGAGCGGACCAAGGACAGATTTGACTGGCAGCTGCAAAAGGGGCCCACAGCTACCCCCACTACTGGTCCCACGGCAGACCATTCTGGAAATGGTATGTTACATGGGCCTCGTTAATTTAACATTTAAATTGTATCTCCAAATCACTTTGATATTTTTTACTTAACCAGAACTCCAGTAACTTCATTTAGGGCAAAATAATAAAAAAATACAATAACTATTGTGTAGTGCCTGCAGTAGTTCTTCACTCTGGCAATTATAAATGTTGTGAAGAATTGTATTATTATTATTGTATATTCAAAAATTGACTAATCATTTATTAGTCAAACAAAACTCTTTATAACAGTTGCATATTTTGTTATTTGTGTAAAATCACTCAAAATGTATTATTATGTATGTGATAAACCTTACGCGATCTAGATTATATTTAGTTAAAAGCAATTATGTTAACGTTGACATAAGTGTATGTTGATATATGACTTACTATTTGTGAATGACAAAAAACTGTAAAGTTTATGTCAATAAAACATTCTGTTTGTCTGTCTGTCTTTAAAAAGAATGTCTTCATGAGTAATTCTGCAAAAACAACAACAATTTGAAAATAAGCCCCCCCCCCCATTTCTTTTAATACAAAGTCCTGGAGTTAAGGAAAAGCTTACATAGAGACATTGTTGTTAATTTCCTCTATATTACTGCCAGGTTATTATGCTTACATCGAGACATCAGTGCCCCGAGTCACAGGCGACAACGCCTGGTTGGTCAGCGACAGTTTTGCACCCGGGTCCAGTCTCAATGGAGTCAACTGTTTCTCATTATTTTACAACATGTATGGTCAGACCATCGGTACCCTGCGCGTCTGGGTCTCCTCTCAGGACGGTACCCAAACCCCAATCTGGGAGCTAAGGGGGAACCAGAACCAGGGCTGGAAGCAGGGAACTGCTCTTATTCCGCCTCAAAAAGCATCCTTCACGGTAAGAGTAGTGAAATATAAGCCCTGTTCTGAGTACATTGGGCTTAATGCATGCGCTTTAAGCGTCCCCCCAGATTGGCCTGCACAGTCTGCACAGGCTTGTCCAGGACAACAATTTCCACCTACACATAGACTTGATTTTTGGATTTTAAAGATACAACCTTTAAACGCAAAATTCCATTCAGTTAAAAGTGTCTGTGCAGACTGGGCAGGCTTATCTATAGGCACTTACATAACGCCCAGTTTTCCAAGAATGTGTAATTGACCGGAGATATTTTGTTGATGAAATTTTCTGTTGAGCTTTGAATACTTAGTTACAATAGATCTACATAGTTTTATAACACTTTGTTTATTTATTCAGTTGATTTATTCTATAAATTAAGTGTTTAGTATTATTTTATTGATTACAATCTTATCATGTCGTTTTTATTTTATTTGAATTACATTTTTTGTCGGTTACTTTTAAACAAATTTTATCAGGCTCTAATTTGTATACATGTTTGTTGGTCTGCTCAACAAAAACAATCAAATGTTCAATGTCCAAAGTAAGACAGTAGAAAAATCCATGATTTTTTGATCCAGTAAATATACTTTATTGTATATCCTCTCAAAATTGCATGTCAATAAAACAAAATAAATATTGCATTGTAAGTTCAATAACAACTTGTTTCTAGGGGTTGTGTTTTATGAACAGATTTTTGGGTTTGGAGTATAAAAGTTTTAAGTTTTTAAAGTTACATTTCAATCTACAATGGCTTAGAAAACCTGCACAAATGAAGGCTGTGATTTGCATGAATTACCTATTTACTTTATCAAACACTATCTTACATCATGTTCTACTGTATGAATAATTTTACTATGGTTAGATTACAAGCTACTGTAAACGCTATTTGGGAAACATGTTTTTCAAGAACAATAACTTTTTGCAGAAAGTTGTTAAATTTATGATTAAATGGGACTTGTCCACATATTTTCGTATTTTTGAAAAAAAAGTCATAAATGATTAAACCAACACAATTGTTATATTTGAAAAAGTCTTTATTAATAACAAAAGCAAGAAAAAAAGTTTATATGTTTTTATTCGCTTAATTGGATTCAAACCAAAGACCTTTGGAAGCAAAAACAAACTTGTTACAACTAGTTTTGTAAGAAACAGAGTATTTTTAACGCCTTGTTACAAGTGTGCATATTTTGTTTAATTATTGATGACAAGCGTTAAAAACAGATTATTATATTAACTATTTCACTGGATGAATAGTCAAACATGAACGTTTTTTAATTTTTGGTTAGTAAAGATAGTTATTTTGGTTGTTTGACTTTCAAGCATTTATACTTTTTCAAACTTATGGAAAACAAAAATGTTATTTTGCCAAACCGTGAAATAGTTCATTTAAATATTGTTTTCAGATTATTGTGGAAGGTATCCGTGGTGATGGAGTCTTAGGGGACATTGCCGTTGATGAGCTCTCTGTGTTCAGTATGTCAACCTGTACAAGTAAGATATGATTTTATATTTGAGCAGAGTTATGCAAATCTGAAACAACACTTTACTCACATGCACAAGCCCTAGTGTTGCAATGTTCATACTTGGTGTGATGGCTCCATTTATGACAATCAGATTTCTGTACATGGAGCTTTACAAAATTATCTCTTAGAATGCACAATTGCCTTTTGTGTTATAAACTGATGAATAGCTACCTTTTGTTTCTTAGACTGATAGGATAGTAAACTTTTGTGTGATATAATCATGGAATAGTTTATTTATGTCTTCATTTTGTTCTATAAAATTGGTATTTATACAACAGAAATCAGAACAGATCTTTCTATGTATGAAAGCACTCAGAGTATACAGAACAGAGAGATAAAGTATGAACTGAAATTTGATATGAATCTTAAAATAAGTATTTTTTATCTTAAAAATTCTGTATGTTGCAATAAATCTTTTAAACAATATTTACAATATTCTCAGGAACTCCACAGAATGCGCTGCCGTCTGTAGGTATTGTAACCCCTAGTGCGGTCCCTACAACGCCCACTACCACCACCAAGTTGACAACCCCTTCACCAACCATACAGCGGACAACAACACTGGCAAATGGTACTTTGTGATTTATTAAAAAAAAAAAAAATTACTTTTTAGCTGTAAAGGTGATAATCATGTGTACAGTTTTAATCACTTGATTTTGAACAGAAGCAAATAATTTAAACAATTTAGTTTTTTTTTGCAATGTTTTATTGCCACTGCTGATTGATTGAACAAACAAAACTTGACTGAAAACAAAAACTCATAAGATTATTATCAATACAGTGGAGATTTAAATTTTTGCTAACACTGCTAATAATCTACATGAATAATTATATTGAACTATGCACAAGAGGCCAACAGTTGGTGGCTTTCTGATTGATAACAAGATAATTATAGTTATGCAATTGGATTTTTTTTTACAATTAAGCAAAAAATATTGTTTATAATGACATTTATTTCTTAAACAGGTGGTTCAGGCTACACCTGCACATTCGAGCAAGGTTTCTGTGGCTGGCAACAACAGACTGGGTCTGCAGATCAGTTTGACTGGTCCCGCAAATCAGGGAGCACCAGCACATTGGGGACTGGTCCAACTGGAGATCACACCACAGGAAGTAAGGGCAATGGTTGTCCTTAGAAACGAGCCTCATTCTGGGAACACTGGGCTTAATACATGTGCGTTAAGTGTTGTCCCAGCTAAGCCTGTGCGGTCTGCACAGTCAAATCAAGGATGACACTTTCTGCTTTTATATTTTCTGTGTTAAAAGAAAGTCTCTTATAAACATAAATTCAGTCTAGACCCAAAGTATTGTCCCTTATTAACCTGTGTGGACGGCACAGGCTTATCAGGGACAAACCTTTACACACATCATTTAGCCAAGTTTTCTCAGAGCCAGACTTGAACGGTAAAATGTTTAGTGTATAAATGGGACAACAGACTGCCATGATTATTTTAAGAATCACATTTTTGGTATAATCTAATCTGGAAAAAGCAATCTGGATCTAGCATCTTTCTATAAATACTGCTCAAATATAAGAAATAATTTTTTTGTCATAACCAGGAGGGAACTATGTGTACATTGAAACCTCTGCACCACGATTGAACGGGGACAAAGCCCAGCTCATTGGTCCCACCCTGACACTGTCCACCAACCAACCGCAATGTTTCTCGTTCTGGTATAACATGATAGGCAGTGATATCCGTGCTCTGAACGTCTACCTGAAACAGGGCGCCAACCTCGGTTCCCCTATTTTCACGCGTGCTGGAACCCAGGGTCCCAATTGGCTACTGGGACAGATCCCTATTACAGGGAATGGAGCTGCTCAGGTGCGTATTTGTTTTACTTTGAGATCAAGGATAACTCGTGAATGTGCTCATACTTATTTAAAATAAGATCAGGCAGAAAATGAAGTCATGGATTCTAGGAATTTGGGTACATTACCCTAGCTCATCATGAAAAGATACCTTTAGCCTTGTTATGAGAAACTGGTCTTTATTCTTGTTTGTAAAATTTTGTTCCATATTAGCCTGTGCAGTCCACATGGGCGAATTAGAGAAGACACTTTCCACCTGAACTGAATTTTTGCAAAAAAGAGACCCTTAAAAACAAAAATACTATAAAATCAGACAGTGTAGTCCAATATAAGCCTGTGTAGACTTCACAGGCTAATATAGGTGTACACTTTACACATGTATTAATCCCAGTTTTCCTAAAACGCATTTCAAATTTCAGTTTCAAGGATATCCCTACTCTGACAAAGTTTACCTGGTAGGGCACTGTTGTTATTTCTGTGACAAATCCTTTGATTTTCTTATATATTAGTTGTGCTGAAACTTTAAAAGTTTTTCCTTGTCTTTGTTTCTAGATTGTGATTGAAGGTGTCCGTGGTACCAGCTTTAAGGGAGACATTGCCATTGACGATACTAGCATAACAGCAGGGGCATGCCAGGGTAAAAATACTTGATTGTAAATCACAAATTACAGTTTGAAAACCTACTTTATATACTTTAAAAGTAATTTAAACAAAGATTATATTCAATATCTTCTATTTATCACTTGATATAATATATTGCATGTAGGATTTTTCTTGCATTATAGATTCTACCTTCAAGTCATGTCATACCAAAATGATTTTCCTTTATTGTCTAGTTTCCATTTTAAGGTCCTATAATTCAATTATTATTTTCTTAATGTTCTATTTTCAAGCTTTTAAATTAAGTCCTATTTAACCAAAATAACTTACCTTTATCTTTTAGATTTGCTTAAATGCCATATGGTTTAAATATAATTTTTCTTTCATTTAAGTTTCCACCCATATATACATATTACATATCATTCAAACATAGTTAAATATTTCTCCTATTTTCTACTTAAAAATATAATGAAACCATGCAGTGACATTTTTCAAGCAACCCAACCTAATGGAGCTACTGATTCTTCTGCCCTTGCTTGCAACTTTGAGGCTCAAGACTTGTGCGGGTATGTGAACATGCAGGGCTCAGATGACTTTGACTGGATACGAAATCATGGCCAAACTACTAGTGTTGGCACTGGACCATTTGCAGATCACACCTTGGGCACTGTAACCGGTAGGGGCATGAAATAAAAATGTACATTTTAACTAACCTGTAGCGCATGCATGTCAGTGATTAAAATATTAATATTAAATTTATCATTTTAGACAATTAAGTAGAAAATTGGTAAAAAAGAGACTGAGCTGATATTCCTATATTCAAAATATGCAAAAGCAAAATCGAGGGTTGGACCTTTTTCAATACAGGAAAGTCCAGAAAGTAGGTCACCAGGAAATATCTTTGAAAAAACTTGTATGACACATTAAGCCACATCTATAACTCAATCTTGACTAAACTTGATCAGAATGGTTATCTCAACAATATGTTGGACAAGTTTTAATCTGTGTCAACTGTTTCCAACACTAGTGTTAATCTCGGTCAAGTGGGGGTGCTCTTTTGTTCAACAATATATGAGTCTTGTTCTGAGAAAACTGGGCTTAATGCATGTGCGTCAAGTGTCGTCCCAGATTAGCCTGTGCAGTCCACACAGGCTAATCAGGGACGACACTTTCCACCTTAGCTTGATTTTTGGTAAGGAGGGACCTTCTTGAAACTAAAAATACCATAAAAGCGGAAAGTGTCATCCCTGATTAGCCTGTGCGGACTGCACAGGCTAATCTGGGACGACACTTTAAGCACATTCATTAAGCCCAGTTTTCTCAGAATGCGACTCATATGTTAATAGATTTCTGGTGAGTGCTGGTTTATATGAATTATTATTACTTTTGTTTACAGGAAACTACATGTACATTGAAACATCTGCACCACGAACGCCCGGACAGAAAGCTCAACTGTTTTCAAAGGCCATCACAGTGTCTAGCCCTATTTGTGTAAACTTTTTCTACCACATGTATGGGCCAACCATTGGGGCACTAAATATATACATTGTGCCGTCGGGCCAGTCTGCTATGGGCCAAGCTGCATGGACCCGAAAAGGAAACCAGCAAAACCAGTGGACTAAGGGACAGATATCAGTAAATCCTTCGCAACAACAATTACAGGTAGATACTTTCTATGCTCTCATTTGTAACCCTTAGCTGTACACAACATGCACAGGTTGATCTTTTGCAGAGATTGTCTGTTGTCCATATTGCATTAATTTTATATTCAAAAATCTCCTATACGCTGGGTTGAGTAATATCAAAATTAATAAGGTGTTAATTAATTGCCATCTCTCATTGTCCTTGACATGTCTTCTTTTTTTGCTTATCCCCTTAGGTACGGAAAAGTTTATGTTGCGGAAGTTCTTCTACCAGAATGACAATTTTTGCCTTTTCTATATATATTTGAAATGTAAGCTAAATTACAGAGAAAGGATCATAATTTAATTCTAAAATGTAATACGTAATTTCCTTTTTCTAGTTTTCTATTTGTTTGTATATTTGTAATATAAGGAGAAATCCATTTATAAATAAACTGTTTAATGTTGTTTTGTATCAGAAAGCCGTGTCCTTGTTCTTTTTGCAGCTTGTTTTTGAAGGGGTAGTTGGAAATGGTTTCACAGGTGACATTGCTATTGATGATATCACTGTGCAACAAGGAACTTGTGGGGTTTTAGGTAAGAAATTATTTTTCTGAAAATGAATATAAGAAAATAAAAATATCTTATTACATAATACATACATGGACATAGAGCATGATCAAACTATGACTTACTGTGTAGTGTGGCATAAAAGTATAAAATTTACAGGCTGAAAGAGATTGATATATGATCAAAAACCTCTCGGTACAGTTCCTGATTCAAAGACACCAAGTAATTATAATTATAATGGGTCAATCCAGTTTATGCACCTCATAGCATGTAATAAGTATTAAGGCTTTAAATGAAATTGAGCCTTACTAAATTGGTTAATTTTAATTGTAACTGAATTTGATGTTGATTAACTTTTGTTGTTACTTTCATTCTTTAGGATCCTGCACCTTTGAGCCTTATAAATTGGTTAATTTTAATTGTAACTGAATTTGATGTTGATTAACTTTTGTTGTTACTTTCATTCTTTAGGATCCTGCACCTTTGACAATGGAACCCTTTGCACATGGTCAAACGTTAGGACTGGAGATGCATTTGATTGGTCACTCAAAAAGGGACAAACTACGTCTGCAAACACGGGACCAAATAATGACCACACCCAGGGCAATGCGCAAGGTGTGAATGTTAATCTGTGCGACTTAAAATGACTGCTAGAAGAAAGTGTGCAAATATAGTGTTGAGATAAAATGAATGATTTCATATAGAGAAAGAAATCTATTAACAATAAATAAAAAAGACAATTTAAAAACCCAAATAAATAACAATTAAACTCATTCTGTAAATAACTTGATAAAAATATGTTTTTTTAATGAAAACCTTGATCCAAAATTAAAAGACTATAACTGTAAGACAATGATCTATGCCTTTCACAGGGACATACATCTACATGTACATTGACACAAGTGCAGATTTAAACTCTTACTAAGACAAGCCTCTTAACCTTTTACAGGGACATATATCTACATTGAGACAAGTGCCCCTCGTCGTCAGGGTGAGAAGGCGTGGCTGCAGAGTGCCATCATGAATCCCACAGGCTCCTCCCCCCAGTGCCTTCACTTTTGGTACAGCATGTTTGGTACTAGCATCGGAACCCTGAATGTTTACATCTCACAGAATGGCTCCCTGCCAGGGTACAATGTGTGGACCCTCTCCAGAAACCAGGGAAACAGCTGGCAGTCTGGACAAGTCCCTTTTCAGTCCACCTCTCAATTCACGGTAAATAAATTGATTTTACCCTGGTCCCCCTACACTATAGTGGGGGACATATTGTTTTTGCCTGTTGATTTGTTTGTTTGCGTGTTTGTTTGTTTGTTTGCCCCAACTTTTAACATTTGCAATAACTTTTGCAATATTGAAGATAGAAACTTGATATTTGGCATGCATGTGTATCTCATGGAGATGCACATTTTGAGTGGTGAAAGGTCAAGGTCATCCTTCAAAGTCAAAGATCAAATATATAGCTTCAAAGCCGCGCAAAAGGGGACATAGTGTTTCTGACAAACACATATCTTGTTGGTTATACAATTTGTCTTGTCCAACCAGCTTTTTTTCTGGAATGACTTAAAAATGTTGTTTCAACATTTGTTTTACCATGTTTTGGGCATGATATATCACCAAATGATGATATTGTGGAAAAAAAGAAGGATTTTGAAATTAACTGGTCTGATGTTCTCTGTCTAGCCATGTTCAAATTTTTCCAAATAGGAGGATAGCTAGCAAACCCAACTAGCTGTGTTTATTTTTAACACATTCAATTTATATGCTGTACATACTTATAAATTAACCTGGGGCTAATTTATGCTTAAATAAGTTTATTATTATGTTTACATTTCTGTAGTAACAAGACAATAAAGCTAACATTTCATTTGCACTTCTTCATTAGAAAGATGCTCTTTATGACAGTGCTTTTATTTTTAGAATTGCCTGTCATAGATTTTATTGATATTACACCTTAAAACAGGTAGTTTCCTGTCGATAACTTTAATTTGAAATAACAGATTTTTATATAACTTTGGACATAGGAAACTTGCATGGAAAATCAGCTTGGTGTTGTATTTTTAGACTTTTGGGGTCAACATAATATACTATTGCTAAAAACAGAAAACAGCCAAAAGATGGTTTCTTGTCATTAGCTTTATTTTTTGTTATTAATTAATTATTTGCTATTCTTTCAATTACTTAGTTTAAAAAAACATTTTTTATAGTGTAACACGTGTAACAAAATAGCAAACCGTTTTGTTTTTAATAAGCCATGTTTTATTTTAAGGTTGTTTCTTTCTGTAATTATCAATATCCTTTTAATTAGCCGGATTTTTTTTGAAAAAATCTCGGCTTATAGATTGATGTTGTCGGGCGGGCGGGGGGGCGGGGGGGGGGGCGGGCGGGCGGGCGGCGTGCTCGAAAATGTTAAAGTTCTTATTTCATGGTATAACTTTGGTATGCTTGGACCTAGAGTCTTCAAACTTGACAAGAAGGTTGGCCAGGATTAACAGATGACCACTGGTCATTTCAAGGTCATTCATTTGAAGGTCAAGGTCACTGTGACCTTCAATATAAAAAATGTTAAAGTTGTTATAACTTTGGTATGCTTGGACCTAGAGTCTTGAAACTTGACATGAAGGTTGGCCATAACTAGTTAGTAACCACTGGTCATTTCAAGGTCATTCATTTGAAGGTCAAGGTCACTGTGACCTTGAATGTAAAAATGTTAAAGTTCTTATTTCATGGTATAACTTTGGTATGCTTGGACCTAGAGTCTTCAAACTTGACATGAAGGTTGGCCAGGATTAACAGATGACCACTGGTCATTTCAAGGTCATTCATTTGAAGGTGAAGGTCACTGTGACCTTCAATATAAAAATGTTAAAGTTGTTATAACTTTGGTATGCTTGGACCTAGAGTCTTGAAACTTGACATGAAGGTTGGCCAGAACTAGTAAGTAACCACTGGACATTTCAAGGTCATTCATTTGAAGGTCAAGGTCACTGTGACCTTGAATGTAAAAATGTTAAAGTTGTTATAACTTTGGTATGCTTGGACCTAGAGTCTTGAAACTTGACATGAAGGTTGGCCAGAACTAGTAAGTAACCACTGGACATTTCAAGGTCATTCATTTGAAGGTCAAGGTCACTGTGACCTTGAATGTAAAAATGTTAAAGTTCTTATTTCATGTTATAACTTTGGTATGCTTGTACCTAGAGTCTTCAAACTTGAAATAAAGATTGGCCAGTACTAGAAGATGACCACTGGTCATTTCAATGTCATTCATTTGAAGGTCAAGGTCACTGTGACCTTAAATGTTAAAATGTTAAAATTGTTATAACTTTGGTATGCTTGGACATAGAGTCTTCAAACTTGACATGAAGGTTTGCAAGCACACTTAGATGACCACTGGTCATTTCAAGGTCATTCATTCTAAGGTCAAGGTCACTGTGACCTTGAATGTAAAAATGTTAAAGTTCTTATAACTTTGGTAGGTAAAAATGTTAAAGTTCTTATTCCATGTTATAACTTTGGTATGCTTGTACCTAGAGTCTTCAAACTTGACATAAAGGTTGGCCAGTACTAGAAGATCACCACTGCTCATTTCAATGTCATTCATTTGAAGGTCAAGGTCACTGTGACCTTCAATGTTAAAATGTTAAAATTGTTATAACTTTGGTATGCTTGGACCTAGAATCTCAAACTTGACGTAAAGGTTTGCAAGCACACTTAGATGACCACTGGTCATTTCAAGGTCATTCATTTGAAGGTCGAGGTCACTGTGACCTTGGATGTAAATATGTTAAAGTTGTTAATACTTTGGTATGCTTAGACCTAGAGTCTTCAAACTTGATATGAAGGTTGGCCAGAACTAGTAGATGACCACTGGTCATTTTAAGGTCAAGGTCACCGTGACCTTGAATGTAAAAATGTTAAAAAATAAAAAAATTGAGATCAAACTTTCCTAATTGTCAATTCAAGTTCATATTTGTGACCTTAAATGTTATTGTTGTTCATGTATATGCATGCATTCAAAACATAACACAAGGTTTGCTCATGCCTTGAAAAGTACTTACATTTCATTTTGACCTTTGAACAATATTTCAGTAATTTAAGTATTGCATTGACAAAAACACGAAAGGTACTTTCCTGTCATTTAAATCAAAAATCCGGCTTCAATGCGGTCATCTCCGACCGCGGAACTCTTGTATTTTTCATAGTTCACATATTGATTACAATCTGATGATCAGTCTTCTTGTATTTGCAGATCATTTTTGAAGGGATTGTGGGTAATGGTTTCTATGGCGACATAGCCCTTGATGACTTGTCAATAACAAGTGGCCAGTGCGCCATTAACCCTGGGAATGCTCTACCAGCCGGGGCCACCACTCAGGTTCCAACAACAACTCGAGCAACCACTCCTGGAATAGCAGCCACGTCTTGTGAGTTATTCTTGTTAAATATATAAATATATTTGTTCTAGGGTTAATTTTGTGTTTCTTGTGTATGTGTGTGTGTTTTTTTAAATATCATTTTCTGCTGAAGTGTTCTGAATTAAATTTAAGAAATCCCTATGTTACCTTAAAATTATAAGTTGAATATTCATTTGTGTAGAATAGATATTAATATGAATTTTATAAAAACATTATTTTAGCAAATTCTACCACAAATCGTTGACAAATTCTTTCTTTTATTGTCAAGGGGTGGTACGTTTTTCTTATTGATTTATTGTATTGTTTGTATGAAAATATTTATTCTCCATCCATTTATGAATGATGACCAGTTTAAATAATTGTCATTAAAATAAGGGTACATTAAAATAACACTCCAATCAAAATGTTTTGAAAATAAATCTGTTTCTCCCCTCAAAAAGTGTATTTATCTTTTAATTTGCATTTCCATTTACAATACCTGTTATTATTTTGTTTTATTTATGATTTAAAAAAAACACTAACACATGGGCTGATTGGGCTCCTTCCCCATCCTATCAAAAAGCCATGAAAGTTAAAAGGTACATAAAACCATTCACTTCTAAAGAGCTTGGCATGAAACTGAAGCATCAGCATAATTACCTTTCTTTACAAGCTATAATAGCTTTCTTTTAAAAACATTTGCAGTACCCACTACCTTTAATTGCAACTTTGAGAACAACATTTGCGCGTGGACTCAGGCCACAGATGACCAGTTTGATTGGACTCGGCGTCAAGGCGTGGACCACACCACTGGACGTATGTGATGTCTTGTGTATCGAATGTTATTTTAAAAAATGAACCTGGCTCTGGGAAAACCAGGCTTAAGGCATGTGCATAAAGTGTTATGCCAGATTAGCATGTGCAGCTAAACATAAACATTATTTTCCACCAAGCTTAATTAAGTTGAGAAGACTCTGCCTGTAAAAAAACAATTTCTAAACTGCAGAAAGTGTTGTCCCTGATTAGCCTGTGCAGACTAAACAGCCTAATCTGGGATGACAATTAAGTTACATGCATTAAGCCTCATTTTACCAGATGGAGGCTCAGTTATACTTATTTACACCTCTGGCCTGTTCAAGTGTTTTATGATAAATAACAGGTTGTCATATAACTTTTAAAAGCTGTTACATCTTCATATATTTTTAAAGGATTGTAAATGTTAATGATAATTGTAGTATCAAAGTGCTTTGTCATCTATATAAATATATATTCTTATACTTACTTATCAAATCTGGGATCTAAGGCATCTACAAGTTGTTGGAGTAGTTCTGAATAACAAACCTTTCAATGCAAGGTTTTGAATGGAATTATGATATTTAAACGCCTTAAAGTTAACTTCCCTATATTGTCCACTCATTATTCATTTCAGGTGGCTATTACATCTACATCGATGCCTCTGGTCCAAAGATCAATGCCTCTGCCCGTATAGTGAGCCCAAGGGTCCAGTTACCCAACCCCCGGGGCCCGCAGTGCCTTAGGTTCTGGTACCATATGTATGGGGCGCACATCAGCGCGCTAAATGTCTACCTACAGTCTGCTGCCAACCTTGGCCAGGCTGTCTGGACCAGGAAGGGAACTCAGGGTAACCAATGGATACAGGGAGCCTTGGTGATAAACGCTGCAGCACCGTTTAACGTGAGGGCCTTTGTTTTTGTATTTTATTGTAAAAAAACTTGTATTTTCCTTGTCAATAGGTATTATACGGTACGTAGGCATCCAGTCGATACCATACAAATTTGATTTTATTAGCATAATATGACATAGTTAAGGGTAAACATAAATGAATTTAGATTGATGTGTTATGGACAAAAAAAAATGATTTAGATAATAATTAAATAACTATTAGAAAAAAGAGAATAAGAGAAAAAAAAGGTCTTTGTCTTTGTTGAGTTGTCGATTGTTGTGCATATTTTGGACACTTTATGGTCATGCATTAATCCAAAATTTCACAGAACAAGGCTCATGTAGATCCATGTTGCAGGTTGTGTTCGAGGCAACACGCGATGTCACGTATGCAGGAGATATCGCCCTTGATGACATAAGCCTTGCCAATGGGGCATGCTCAGGTATGTTGATAGATTGGAAGTAGAAGCCAGGAATGAAAGTATTCGTTTTGAACATACTTAACGTCATCTTTTTCAAAATAATACCTCTGCCATTTCCCAATTTGGTCACTGTATGTAATATGAGCTTTGTTCTGGAAAAACTCTTCTTAATGCAATTGCGTAGTGTCATCCAGATAATTCTGGGCAAAATGCACAGGCTAATCTTGATTGACACTTCATGCTCATGCCTTCAGCCCAGTTACTCCAGAAAGAGACTCATATATATTGTTCCGTTGTTTGTGCGATTCGGAAGGAATATAATTCTTAGGCTTCATGAAATGAATACAATATATGTTCTCTGTGCATGCATTATACGCATTTTAATGCACTACAGATTTTAGGTATTAAAAGAAAAAAACAAAACAGAAACATCTCAATAAAGTCTATAAAGACAATGATGACACTTTCAAGAATGATGAGCATATTTAAATTAATTTGCAGAATTATCAAATATCTGTGCTTTGATGTAAAGCAGTACAACTATTTCTTCCAAAATATTATGCTGGCTGTGGTATTTAAAAAAACATACAGCATGTTGGATGGAAATTGATTCATCAACAATAAGTGACAAGGCATTTACTGTTTAACTTACAAGACAAGGTCTGTTTATTGTTGCCATGGTTGCAGACTCCACTCAGACGAGTGCCTCGGTCATAGACTCCTGTACGTTTGAGACCAGCATGTGCGGCTTCACTAATGATAAAAATGGAGACATATTTGACTGGACACGCCAGACTGGGAGCACTGCAACTCAGAACACTGGCCCGACCTCCGACCATACACTTGGAACATCCAGAGGTACTTGGGGCGATTAATTAAGCCTTGATCTGGAAAAATTGGGCTTAATGCATATGCCTCAAGTGTCAGCCCAGATTAGCCTGTGCAGTCCACAGAGACTAATCAGGGACGACACTTTCGCTTTTATGGAATTTTCATTTAAAAGAAGTCTATTCTAAAAGAAAATACATTTCAGGCGAAAAGTATTGTCCCTGATTAGCCTTTGCAGATGACACAGGTTAATGTGGGACAGCACTTGACACACATGCATTAACCCCAGTGTTTACAAAACAACGCTCAGTTTCTCAAATGAATAAATCTGGCATGAATATTGACCCTTTATTATAGAAGCCTAGTGGTTATGTTACTTGCCAAAGGAGATGGGGGTCAAGGATGCGAGTCATGCATGACTTGTTCTGTCTCCCTTTATCAACATTTATTTAATATAGGAGGGGAGATCACTAAAGGAAACAAAATTTGTATGCCCCCGAAGGAGGGCATATAGTAATCGCACTGTCCGTCTGTCCGTCCGTCTGTCCATCCGTCTGTCCATCACACTTTGCGTTTAGGTTTTGAAAAATGCTCATAACTTCTATGTCGCTTCAGATGTAACATTCATATTTGGTATGCATGTGTATATGGACAAGGCCTTTCCATACGCACACAAATTTTGACCCCTTTGACCTTCACCTTGAACTAAAGGTCCGCGTTTAGGTTTCAAAAAATGCATTTAGGTTTCAAAAAATGCGCTCTTGTTTTATCTTTTATTTTCTATGTATTTTTTTTTAATTTAACTGACTGAATAACAAAAGCACCTGTATTTTTTTTAAATTAAGAGGAACTCTATTGGTTTCCAGGCTACTACATGTACATTGAGACATCAACACCTAGAAGGCTCGGTGATACAGCTCGGCTGTCCTCACAAGTGTACAATGGTTCCACCACCAACGAGTGCCTGGAGTTCTACTATCACATGTTTGGGCCCCAGATTGGCACCTTAAATGTCAAGGTAATGCAATGTATAAATATAAATGATTAAAAACCCAGCTTAATGTATGTGCGTAAAGTGTCGTCCCATTCAACTTTTATGTAATTTGTTGTTGAAAGGAGGTCTCATCTTAAGGGAAAACTAGTTTACACAAAAAATGAATTGGGCCTGATTAGCCTGTGCAGAATGTACGGGCTAATCTTAGACAAAACATTACACTCATGCATTAAGCCCCATTTTTCCACAGCAAGGCTGAAATAAATTTACTACTTGTTAATAATTAAGGAACACTACCTGAAATAGTCAGACTGAACAAACTAAAACCAATTAAATGGTTATTGCTGACCAAATGTTATTGTCCCAAGGGTGTCAAATATGCATATTATTTTAAGGGTTTTATATCAACGGTTTAAGGTCATATGTATTTCATTTTGGGGCTAAAAATTGATAGGACCATGTAGTTAATACGTTCTGTTTATAGCTGAAGATAAATGGTGCCATGTTGCCTCCTAGCATTTGGAGCAGATCCTTAAATCAGGGAAATCAGTGGAGTAAAGGGCAGGTCACTCTAGCAGCTGCAATTATTTCGAGGAATTTCCAGATAGTGTTCGAGGGTGTGAGAGGAATTGGTGACTTGGGAGATATTGCTATTGATGATGTCAAGCTAAGTCAGGGATCCTGCAGCAATGGCGTAGCTGGGGCAAGCCCTGGTAGGTTTAGTTAGATTGTTCAGGTAAAATGAATTTATAAAGCAAAGAAAATGCCTATTTTCAATTAAGGTTTTCTGGGAGTTTTGCATTGTTTTGGGGCAAAATAAACAATTTCTGTCTTTGTTTCTAGATATTGTTTTCATGATATATTTTGCTTTTAATTTCTGTTTTCATGAAATTACATTTACATGACATCGTGTTATAGCAAGGTGTTTTAAGTAGGGCTGTTTTTAGTTCATTTTTTAATTAAAGGCCTTAAATTATCCAATATTAAATTATATTATAGATCTATAAATCCAGCAACAACAAGAAATTAAACTAATCTTTGCATGTTAACGTACGCCTGTGATATGACGTCCGTATCTGGTGTCATCTTTCAGGTGGTTGTACATTTGAGACTGGTCGTTGCACGTGGACCAACTCCCAAGACGACAACTTTGACTGGATAGACGGAACAGGAAGTACAACCACCCTGAATACAGGACCAGTCAATGACCACACACTCAACAATGCTCAGGGTAAGTACCCATATTGAGAAACGTTCTGGGAAAACTGGGCTTATGCATGTGCTTTAGTATCATCTGAGAATAGCCTGTGCAGTCCGCACATACTAAATTTTTTTAGAAAGGAATTCCATGAAACTAAAAAACTCAACAAAAGCGGAAATTGTTGTCCCTGATAATTCTGTGTTGCCTGCACAGGCTTATCTGGAACAATTCTTTATGCTCATGCATTAAATTCTATTTTCCAAAGCGCAGGACCACTACAGATTATGCACAGAATGGTTTTAAAATGTACAAGTAGAAATGATGGTTTGGGGGGTAATTTTCAATGATTACACAGTCATTTATGTGCAAGATGCATTGACAATAAAACGTTTGACAGGCAGTATTGTTTGAAGCCCAAACAGAGATGATGGTTGTTTTGTGTCAAACATTTTACAATCATGAAACGCTTCACACTGCATGTTAGCAGTTTTATGTAAAAGTAGAGGTGCGTATTATTGTTGATAAGTAATGCAGCAGTAATTTATTTACTTTTTGAGTGTTTAAATAGGTGAGAATGGTTATTGTTTAGTATTAACATGTTTTCCAACTTATGTTTAGCTGAACAAAAAGAGATCATGATTATTGGTATAACTGGTACTGGTAAGTTGTTAAGGTCCCAAAAGAGCTGACAATTATTGATGAATACTTTCCAAATATTTGGGATATTTTTTCATATATTGCGGATATTGTTCCTAATTGTTTGGATACTGTTCCTAATTGTGGGGATATTGTTTCTAATATTGCGGATATTATTCCTGATAGTGTTGATATTGTTCCTAATAATTTTATTTTTCCTAATATTGTGGATATTGTTCCTAATATGGTGGATATTGTTCCTAATATGGTGGATATTGTTCCTAATATGGTGGATATTGTTCCTAATATTGTGGATATTGTTCCTAATATTGTGGATATTGTTCCTAATATTGTGGATATTGTTCCTAATATTGTGGATATTGTTCCTAATATTGTGGACATTGTTCCTAATATTGCGGATATTATTCCTGATAGTGTTGATATTGTTCCTAATATTGTCAATATTATTCCTTACATGTATATTGTGGATATTGTTCCTAATATTATGGTTATTATTCCTAATATGGTGGATATTGTTACTTATATTGGGGATATTATTCCTAATATTGTTGATATTTTTCCAAATAATGAGGATTCTTTTCTGCCTTATAATTCCATGCACTGTAGTTTGTAGAAATAAGCAATAAATACAATTATTAAATATCACACAATTGAACTAAACGGCCTTATTCGTTCAGTGTGTATATTTTCTTCATATCTTGTTTTCAGGTCATTACCAGTTTCTAGAAGCATCTGCTCCCAGGAAGGCCGGTGACAAGTGCTGGTTGCTAAGCCAACAGTTCCCGCCCACCAGCAGCCGTTGCATCCAGTTCTGGTACAATATGTACGGTTCACAGATTGGCTCTCTCAACGTATACATCAAGGTGCTGATGATTATATTCTTTCGTCCTTAATAATGTTAATATGTCTGTAAGTCTGTCCAGTTTAACAACAAAAGAACTGTTTATCCTTTTTATAAATGCATTGGCAGCCCTTATATGCCCCTTTTCGTTAATCTCAGTTCAATGGAGCAGCAAACCAGTCCATCTGGTCGCTAAGCAGTGACCAGGGGAGTACATGGAAGTACGGACAGGCCCCCATCAAGTCCTCTACAGCCTATCAGATCATAATAGAGGGTGTCAGAGGAAGTGGTTACCAGGGTGACATCGCCATTGATGACCTCGCTTTTACTGATAATCTGTGTGGAGGTAGATCTATTAAAGAGTTGTATTGTGTTATTGCAACTTTCTATGGACAGTGTTCAGTGTAGTATTTGCACAAATTGATTTTTTTTACTGGAAATAATGAAAAAGTGTTCATGTCTTATTTGTATAATTTTAATTGTATAACCCCACCAAAACAAAATAACAACAACAACAAAACACAAAACAATACAAATAATTGATCTTTATATAGTATATTGTCAACAAGAAACAGCATTTTAACTTATTACACTGTAAAATCATACATGTATTTATTTTTGGGACATTAATTTTCATGGGTTGACCGCTCCACGAATTTATGAACACAAAACGTCCGAAAAAAGAACAAACGGAAATTTATCTTTTTCCAAAATCAGATATCCACAAAATGGAGTGTTAAGGAAAAAGTCATTTTTTAAATTAGACATTTTATGCCAACTTATACAAATGATGTTACAATAATTCCTCTGCATTTCAGTTCAACCAAGTACAGCTTTCGTCAACTCCACAGCGCCCCCTGTTGGCACAACTAGTGCTCCCACCACCCCTGGTAGGTAACCAGTATCATGTGTATCTCATGGAGCTGCATATTTTGAGTGGTGAAAGGTCAAGGTCATCCTTCAAGGTCAAAGGTCTAAAAAACAAATTCAAGGGAAGTAATAAGCTTTAAAAGGGAGATAATTTCTAATCCTGCCAAATGATATATTGAAATTTTATTTCAAAGCGGCACAATAGGTGGCATTGTGTCTCGGTCAACTGCTGGAGCGTGCGCGTCGCGACCGAGGCAAGAGTCGCCCGCAGAAGATTTTCTCACCTTTACATATTTCCTTATAGAGGGGAACTTCTGCGAGTGGCTCTGCTAATCCAGCAGAGTCCGTCACCCTCGAACCGGACGTCTTCCACACTGCTGGGATTGCTGTCTTCTCCAAGATGCAGCGGACTTGTCACCCGCTGTTTATTGTCGAGAGTTCGCCGGCCCGGACCTGCCAGAGGTCCCGTCTGAAGAGGGCCGGGGACGGCGGGACAGCAAGACCACCAGTGTGGGGGACATACGGAACGGACCTGGGTCTTGTGCTTTGCTTCTACGCGGGGGGGGGGGGGGGCCTCTGAAAGGTCACAGTGGAAGGTCGGGCTACTATAACCTCGTGAAGAGGCCAGTAGGACCTGTAAATAAACTCTGAAATGCACACACACACGTGGCATTGTGTTTCTGACAAAACACATCTCTTGTTTAAATTTATAGAGCCATCTTCCATTGGACTTGTTTGTTATATTTACATTTGGAGCACTTTTTTTATTTGCTTCTAAATTAAATAGCATGATGTCACTTTGGTGAAATGATATCTGTAGCATGGAATGACAATATATCAGTGAATCATTTAGAATCAAGCAACATTTTAATTTTAGGGAACTTGTTTACTTTTACAGGGGTGTGATTTTTCCACAGATGCGCGGATTTCCGCGGATTGGGTTGTCTCGGGTAGATTCTTCCTAAGCATTTTTAAATCGAGCGATATAATTGGCTGTCGTTTCCCAATCTTCCAATTAAAATTGGTTTCTTAAAATGTGTTTGGTATTTCTAAGCCGATTCACGTGCAAATGGCGACGTTGTAAAGCGAACATAAAGATTATTGAAATGACAAATAGCAATCGAATGAACGACTGACATCATATAGTTTGATAGGAATAATGAAATGTGTTTGTCAACGAAAAAGACTACGTTTTAGATACAAGCAACACATATTTTGTTTAAAATTGTGCACAGTGAATTTGTGTCACTGAAACCAGCGTTTGCAAATTGGAGTTTAGTCTTCTTGCGAAGTAAAACAATTTAGAAGAGTATCGTTCAAACATGAAAATAGACAAACACGATTTGATTTATGTTAGTGGATCTGTGTATTATCAGATTTATATGCATATTCTGCTTTATTATGTTTGTCACGCTGTTCAGTTAACTGAAATAGCATTGAACTGAAGATGTGAAATGCAAAATATTGAAAGGTAAACAAATTAAATATATTAATTTAACTCAGTTTAATACATCATTAACTCAAGTGTGTTTCTTTGATATATTTAGTCCATTTACTGTAATTCAATACATTGAAGAACTGCTTCTATTGATCACAATAAATACTGTTTAATTTGCATCCTCAGTATGTTAAATGTGAAGTTTAATTTTAACAGGTTTTTATAAAGAAATATTGTTATGAAGTCCAAGAAGTTGTTTATTTTTATGTCTGTTTTAAGGTTTGTCATTGCGTTATGCGCACCATTGTGTAGTCAAAATCAGTCTACAGAATTTTCCTCCCCTCTTACTTTGCCTCAATCACACCCCTGTTTTAACAGTGTGATTAAAAACATTTTACACTAATTGTCATGTCATGATATATACATAACTCAATTAGATACAATATTTTCACACTTATTATGAGCCTCACGCTGAAAAACGGGGTTTAATGCATGTGGGTAGAATGTTGTACCAAAGAAGCCTGTGCAGTAAGCACACACTTTTCAGGGACCACACATTCACTTTAATTGTATTTTTGGTTGAAAGGAAGTCTCATTTAAACAAAAATCCAGTTTAGGCGGAAAGTGTCATCCCAGATTAGCCTGTGGATATGGCACAGGCTAATCTGAGATGACACTTTGCACCTATGGGTTTTGTCAGAGCTTGGCTCATCATATCTATTTTCATCCTTTCAGCCAGCGGAGCTGTTGACTGCAACTTTGACCAGGGCCTCTGTACATGGACTCAGGACAAGGGAGACAACTTTGATTGGACGCTCAACAGAGGTCCCACCCCCACTACACTGACTGGCCCTTCTGCTGACCATACAGGAAGTATGTGGTTGACATAGTTTAAGCATGGATGTTGTCGGGCACAAATGTAGTATTGTCTTATTGAGAGGCATTCCAGGAAAACAGGTCTTAATGCATGTGCATTAAAGTGCTGTTCCAAATAAGCTTGTGCAGTATACACAGGCTATATGCCATATGGCAAGAATGAGTAGCCATAGAATGCATTGACAAGGCTGTATAAACATTAATGCAAAAAAACTAGGGATGCAAGAGGTTAACTGGTTAACCTACCATAACGACCAGTTAAAAGATAACATTTTTGGGTGAACCAAAATTTTTATATTATGCTTTTTTATGGTAATCTTATATTGATTTTAAGTTTTCCGTGCGACATACTGCCAGCTTGCACTGGAGACTAGATAGGACAACATGCTGCACCATCAATGTTAATAAATAACATGTTAACAAAGTTAGAAACCAATAAATCAGTACTTTGGTGGTTACAAACAGGGTATATGTTTTGATATATGGTGTGATTGTGTTTTTTACTCGCAAACATTTAACTAGCAAACTGCAGGGACAGGGGGCTGTGAAAATGTTATTGACACATTTATCTAACTCACAATAAAAATCAGTGAAGACATTGGGCGGATTACTTTGACATTGTTTTAATCAATATCCAATATTGATTGCTCACAAAAATAAAGAGTTTATAAGAAACAATTGATTAAGAATTGCATTTGTAGTTAAAAACTTGTTGAGTAGGTTAGAAAAATGCGCGTAAATTATTAACCCGATGGCGACTCGTTGACATGGTGATGTGAAAGTAAATGTTTTCCAATAATTACGCGTGTGGCCCGGAAGCTTTTGTCCGTTCTATCGACATCCTTACCATCGGAGCCAGTGTATTTGAAAATAGGTTTCCTTGTTATCGAGGCTCACAACCGCACGACCTGAAGCTAGTGGACAAAGTCATTGTCTTGACCAAATGAAACTGTTGGTTTGTGCATGTTCTGCATATACATGTTTGTTTGCTGATTTGTTTGAACTGTAAGATAATGTTGCACTTGTTTAGAAATTATTTAAAAACATTTTTATTTTAATTTTAGTTTAAGAACTTAAAACAGAATGAACAAATAATGACAACATTATTGTGAACTATATGACACGAACGTAATATAAGCGACCCTACCATAAATAAATAAATTATGACACTCGAAAATGAAGATTGCGTAGTTCTTATGACTTTTAACCTTTATGCTTTTATGCAGGAAAAATAAATGCAAAATATTTAAAAATTAATATTGTACAACATTCTTATTAAAAACTGATAATTATGTTATCAACATCAGCCATGAAAAATTACTTTCATTTCTATAGAGTACATGTACGAGCGGTCAGACATGTTTAACATATACTTAAAATGTTTTACTACTCAAGGTTTTTTGGCTGCCTATTACAAAAGATGAACTGGTTAATGTTTTTTCTCACATCCCTATAAAACGAAATGATTTCTCATTCAGACGGTTCATACTTCTTCATCGAAACCTCCTTTCCAAGAAGGCCAAATGACAAAGCACGCCTGGTCAGCTCACAGCAAACTGCCGGCACGTCTTGCCTCTCATTCTACTACAACATGTATGGTCAGAACGTTGGTGCGTTGAACGTGTACGTCAAGAGGGGCGTCGCCTTGGGTAACCCAGTGTTCTCTCAGTCAGGGACCAAGGGACAGGACTGGAAGTCCGCTCTAGTCACAATCACCTCGGCCGTCCAGTATCAGCTCGTGATTGAAGGAGTGGTAGGGGGTGGTTACCTTGGTGACATCGCTGTGGATGACATAACCATGACAACTGGAACATGCCAGACAAGTAAATATCTCATTAATAGGCTTTCTTAAATAATTGTATTTCATGTTGAAGGTGTTGTCTTTTTAAGTTTTTGTTTCTTGTTGTAGATTTTGATTTCTGGAGCTTGTCTATACAAACACCATGCATACACATTAATTTAAGTTATAATGCAATGTTTCAAAACCAGAAAGGCATATCAGTCTTTGTTGCACATATAGGACCTTTGCGCTCTCATTCACTTTAACATTTTATTCAAATTTTCAACTCTTTTTCCAGATGGCAACAGCAATTTTGCGTGTGACTTTGAGGACGCAGCTCTGTGTGGGTACACGCCGGACTCCTCGGCCCAGTTCCAGTGGTCCCGAAGTTCCAGTAGTACACAAACGGCTTCAACTGGCCCTACTAATGACCATACGTACGGCACCCCAGCAGGTGAGCAATCAGTTGTTGTTGTTGGAATGTCCAAAAATAAAATGTAATGGTGCAATGAAGGCAAATGATTATTTATTATTGTAATTAAGGAGCATGTGATTGGCCTGAGTATGATCATTTAGAGGATTGTAGATACGTAAGAGTAAAGGTAAAGTCTGTATATGACAAAACGATAAATTCTCATGTTTTGCTTTTCATGTTTCGTATATGAACAAAATGTTACAATTTACCTATGAAAATACAAATATTCAAAATAAAGCATACCATTACTTCATTTGTTCAGGACACTACATGTACATAGAGACCTCGGCGCCTAGAGTACCGGGTGACAGGGCTCGGCTTATCTCCCCTGCTTACAATGGCCCCAGTGGTGTGCAGACCTGTGTGGAATTCTGGTACAACATGTACGGGTCCACTATTGGCACACTCAATGTCTTCTTAAAGTCCAGTACTGGCCTAGGAAATCCAGTGTTCACTAAACAAGGTTTGAATGCCTGTATTCTTACAAATATTTATTTTATAAAACCCAAGAGATTATTAGTAAGCCATAGGCTTTCTATGCAATCAAGCTTAAATAGATAGATGATATTTGTTTTATTGAATAATACTTGTAATAATTATTTTTTACAATATGTATTTTTTATTAGCTTTATAACCCAGTGGAGAATTGTAAATTTTAGCACTTATCTGTGAAAAGTCAGGATATCATCCTTATAGCAAAAAAACATTCCTCTGTATTGAATGCTTTTAAAAACTTTACTCATATTAGTATCTTTTAAGAAGGTAAAAGCCGTTTTCTTTTCATCAAGCAGGAATAGATAAATAGAATAATTTCATTCATTTATTTTGTAATACTTTATCACTTAGTATTTAATAAATTGGTTATTTGTATTTAGAATTATATAATATGTATGTATATTTATGATAGAATAATCCTTAAAAAAGCAGGTCATAGGTTATTTAAGTTTAAAATAAATGAATGCATACAAATAAATATGCTTACATAGGTAGGGAGATTTTAAAACATTGGAAGCATAACCTTTAAAGTTCTATGCGTAACCGACAGGTAACCAAGGCAACAGATGGATACGAGGTCAGGTGGCATTCCCAGGAACCACAGGGGCCATGCTGGTGTTTGAGGGAGTACGAGGCTCGTCCTTCTACGGGGACATCGCCATTGACGATGTCACCATGAAACCGGGATCATGTGCCACTGGGGCACCAGGTATGATATTGTAGTCTGGGTACACCTATACATGGAATTGTATTCCGGTTATACTTATTCAGTCATATATCAAATTTGCATGAAACTTCGTTTTCATTTTAATTTCTTGTTTGAAATTCTTTATACTTCATGTTTCTTGGGTAATCATATGATTGTTTTGCATAGGTAAGTTTTGTTCTTATTGTTCAAGGACTGATGATATGATAATTGGTTGTAGTTTGCAAAACACATTGTTTTTTTTGGAAATGGGGCCCGATCTCTTAAAATTGGGAAAATCTCATTGTTTTAGCTGAAATCGGGAAATGAGTTTGCTGTCTTTTTGCTAAAAAATTCTTTAAAATTAAGAATAAAAATGATTTACATAAATTTACTCAGGTTTAACTTATAGAGCTTGATGGAAGATGAATTAAATGCTGAGATTTATTTATCTTAATTTTTTTTTTTTTTTAAACCTTCATTTGGGAATGTTTAGGTCCCATTTGGGAAGAATATATACTTCTTTTCCATTGGGAATGGGTCCCCCTACAGGTCCCAAATTTGAACGAAAAAAATACTGCAACATGTACACATTTGTATTTTGAAGAGTTAAGAATTGTATCTTATATGTAAACATGTCATTCTGTCTCCTAGGCAACTGCATTTTTTTTTTAAAGTTTGTGTATTTTATATTTCATTAATTGCTTCCGCAGCTGAGCCTGCATAACGTGTGGACCAGGAGTTTGTCCCAGCACTCCTACCCTATTATCTAGAGTCATTCAAGTCGGGATGCATTCTAGAGTCATTCAAGTTGGGACAAATTCTAAATTATAGCTTTTTGTAGCTATTTTGTTTTTTTGGAAATTATTCATTTTTTGTGTGGTCTTTGATGTGTAGGAAAACTGGAAAACCTCAAACCACATGTCCAGTATGGTGACCACCAACTTAGTTTACATGCACCTGGGCCTCTATTCACCAACCCATTATTAGACTTAAGAAAAAAGAATTACATAGAACCAAGAAAAAAAACACCCAGCATTTTAATATGTACAGGCTTTCACTGTGATAACTTCCTTAACAATCTGTTCTTCACTAAGATTGATGCAGATAGAGGAGGTTAGTACCAAGCCTTACTCAAAATTAAAGCACAATAGACAATTTCAACTTAAAGAATAGTTTTTATTGTCAGAATTGTTTAGTGAATAATGGGACTAGGAGCATACACTGAACCAGGGTAATCAGTTAAATAACTACTTCACTGGTGGGACAGCTTTTTTAGAGGCAGAGTAAATAAAATAACATCTTTTATATAAAAATGTAAATTTTTCTCCTAGGCAACTGTGATTTTGAGGTGGACACGTGTTCATGGAGCAACTACAACAACGACACGTTTGACTGGGAGAGAGGAAGTGGTAGAACAGCCACCACCGGCACTGGACCCTCCGTAGATAATACCTTCAAAAATTTGACTGGTATATGTCACACATGGATTTGTGTTTTTTACGATTTTAATGTTCATATATTAAAAGAATGAGACAGCAGAAATTATTTGAATTACTTAAATGTCATGTCAGCCTTGTTCACATTAAATAGTTAAACGAACTTCACATTCTGACAAGTGTGTTATTTAATCTTCATATGCAATAAGTTATCATAAAACAAGTAGGCATACCTGGAATTTGCTAGAAATAATTAGTGAGCTAACCTTCATGGCAATGTTGTTTTTTGTATTCAATTTTTGCATGGAATGTGGGTTATCTTTTTTATGTGACTTTTATATGTGTTATAATATGTGGTTGTCATTTCAAAATTACTTAGGGTCATTTTGAGCATTATACGAGTTAATGTCACTTTCTAGGGCACTACATGTTCATTGAATCATCTGCGCCGCGCAGTCCAGGAGACAACGCCATCCTCCAGTCGGCAACATTTAGCGGCTCGAGCTCGCCACTTTGCCTGCAGTTCTACTACAACATGTATGGTAGCAGCATTGGTTCCCTGCGCGTGTGGGCCCTGCCTCAGGGAGGCAACTCTGTCAAGGTGTGGGAGCTTAGTGGAAACCAGGGCCTCCAGTGGAGCCAGGCTACAGTCAATGTTGGTCAGGCCACACAGTTTCAGGTTTGTTGTACTATTGATGTATAGGCTACACAATGTCGGGTTGGTTTTGTTATTACTTTTTCTGTACAATTGTAAACGTGTTTTTTTGTTTTGCTTTTGAATTTGTTGAAAATACATCACATTTTCATGTTCTTTTTGCTATGACTTTGCTTTTAAACTTTCAATGAAATCTTGATTTAAAAAAATAAAAAATATTTTTTTTATTTTTTAAACAACATTTTTGGCACAATATGTGGCTTGCAACTAAAACTTTTTTTTTGTCATAACATCCCATATTTTTCATTTAGGTACTTTTCGAAGCTATTCGTGGAAATGGTTACCAGGGAGATATAGCAATAGATGACGTCACATTCCTGGCTCAGACGTGCACACTGATACCTACCAATGCGGACCCTTCTGTTACCACGACAACTGCCCAGCCTATAATGGCAACAGCCCCAGCTACCCTCCCTGTCGGGTTCGTGTGCAACTTTGACACAGACGTGTGTGGGTGGACCCAAGACACAACAGACAATTTTGATTGGACAAGATACAGAGGAAGTACAACCACTGCTGGCACTGGCCCGACCAATGATCACAGTGGAGGTAAAGAAATCTTTTTTTTCTTGTTTATAGAAATGTACAATTAATGAAAGTTCATCATTTTAAAGTCTTCATTATGGAAATTCATGATTAATTTATATATAGGTTTTGCAATTGTGTCTTATAATTTACAATTAGAAAAGTATACTTTGTTATGTGTGACAGTTATTTCGAAGTAATATTGAGCTGAGACATAAACAATATTGTCAATTGATATACATTGTGTTAATTTAATGATTATTATTTGTTCTTCATAAGAAACATTATAGGGGTCAAAATTGGCATTATTTATGTAGAAAATAAAAGCTGAATGAAAGATGGGTTTCATGTTCAATCCCTCTCAGATTTGTCTTATTGTTACCATTACAACAAGATGCTTAATAATTTGTTAACCAAGCTGGTGACGTTTGCATGTATAAATGTTTAAGATATCTTATGAATTGTGTTTGGTTTAAAAGCTCATTCAAGCTTAAGGAATACTACCATTTTTCTACTTAGTTTATAATTAAAACTAATCTTATTTTCCCAGGTGGATACTACATGTACATTGAAACCTCCGCACCCCGCCGACCAAATGACCTGGCTCGACTGATAAGCCCTGCGATCAACGGTGCCTCCACCATGTGCGTGACGTTCTGGTACCACATGTACGGTCAGACCATCAAGGCCCTCAACGTCTATCTCTCCCAGGGCACCACCTTGGGTTCCCCGGTGTGGACTCGAACTGGGAACCAGGCCAATGCCTGGAAACTGGGCACCATACAGATACTTGGAGGAAGTGCCAGCAGTCAAATCACAAACGTAATATATATATACATATAATTTATATATTTAAGTGATACCAGTCTAGTTACCAATGTAATAAATAATGTATAGTTCCAGCAGTCAAGTTAGCAATGTAATTAATATTTATATAGTGGAGCTGAATTCTGGGAAAATGGGGTTTAACGCATGTGGGTACAGTAGATTAGCCTGTGCAGTCAACAAGGATGTGGGTACAGTAGATTAGCCTGTGCAGTCAATGAGGAGGGCACTTTCGGCCTTAGCTGAATTTTCGCTAAGACTTCTGTTCAACAACAAATAACAAGTTACTGGAAAGTGTCATCCCTGATAAGCCAGTGCTGACTGCACAGGCAAATAAGCTACAAAAGAGAACTTTTTATGCACAAGCATTCAGCCTTGTATTCCTAGAGCCAGGCTCAAAGTGGTATTTGGAAATATTTGATACAGTAAATTGTTTTTTTAAGAAGGTTGCAACAATTTTGACTGCAGTTATATTTGTTTCCCAGTTGTGTATTTTACTGACTTGTTTACAGAAATGTGTCTATACTTATCGTGGAGGATACTCATAAATGCTTTTCAAATGTTTCTCAATTTTTATATTTTTTATCACCAGTAAGTTAAACATAATAAAGAAATATATTTTGTAGCCCTATTTTGTTAGATATATTTTAGCTTTGTTTTATATATTGGCAATTTTGGGTTTATTTAATGTGGTTTTGTTGGCAGGTGATGGAGCATAACATGAAAATGTAAAATACAAAAAAATCTTTATACAATTAAAAAATATCAGAGATAATGTGTACCTGTGCTTGTTTGTCTCAGATGGTGTTTGAGGGAGTGTGTGGATCCAGTTATAATGGGGACATTGCCATTGATGACATTACCTTGACAGCAGGACAGTGTACAGGTATACCCTGATTAACCATTTGCATGCTGGGAAATTTGTTGTCTGCTAAAATGTTGTCTGCTGCATTTCTAAAATTATTTTTTTTCTTAGATTTTTTTCAAAGAATACTATCAGAATAGCAAACAGTTTGGATCCTGATGAGACGCCACGTTTTGTGGCATCTCATCTGGTTCCAAACTGTTTGCAAAGGCCTTCAAAATTCGGTTCCAGCATTGAAAGAGTTATTGTCCAGAATCAAAAGAAAAAAACAAACAACAAAAACAAAATTGTCTTCCTCAGAACTTGTTTAAACGGGATAGTTTAAATGGATATGTCTTCTGTGGTATTTTTATGTTTCAATTAAAGTTTGGACCTCAAATATAATGTTAATGCAACTTACATTACATATTATTTTTCATTTTTAACATGTTAATATGCAACTATATTTCAACAGTTATTTTCAGCAGGTCATAATTATCCAAACATAAGATTTTAAAACTCTTTCATGCTAATAAGGAAATTGAAATTGTCTATATGCAACCAGCATAAAACCAGACCAGCCTGCATCAAACGTGCAGTCTGTTCAGGTTTTATGCTTGTTGCTGCTCATCAGTACCTGAGGATTGGCTATGAGGCCTCTAAATCTTTTTTTTTTAAAGGACTTAAAAAATGTTATTTCTAATACTATTCTTCTGTCATTTTACTGAGTCAATGTTCAAAATGCTCATTCAATAGTCATAATGTTCAGTCAATGTTTATAATGCTCAGTCATTGTTTGTAATGCTCAGTCAATGTTCATAATGTTCAATCATTGTTCATATTGCTCAGTCATTGTTCATAATGCTCAATCAATCTTCATAATGCTCAGTAATTGCTTATAATACTCAGTCATTGCTTATAATGCTCAGTCCTTGTTCATAATGCTCAGTCATTGTAAGTAATGCTCAATTGATAGTCATAATGCTCAGTCAGTAGTCATAATGCTTTGTCATGGTTTATAATGCTCATTTTTCATAATGGTCAGTCAATGTTCATAAGTCCATGTTCATAATGTTCAGTCAGTGTTTTGTTCATAATGCTCAGGCAATATTCGTAATGCTCAGTAATTGTTTGTAATGCTCAATCAATACTCAGTATGCCTAGTCATTGTTCATAATGCTCAGTCATTGTCTATAATGCTCAGTCATTGTCCATTATGCTCAGTCATTGTCCATAATGCTCAGTCATTGTCCATAATGCTCAGTCATTGTTAATAATGCTCAGTCATTGTTAATTATGCTCAGTCATTGTCTATAATGCTCAGTCATTGTTCATAATGCTCAGTCAAATGCTCATAATGCTCAGTCATTGTTCATAATGGTCAGTCATCACTTATAATGCTCAGTCATTCTTCATAATGCTCAGTCATTGTTTGTAATGCTCAATCATTGTTCATATTCTCAGTAATTGTTCATAATACTCAGTCATTGTTCATAATATTCATTCATTGTTCATAATACTCAGTTAATAGTCAAAATGCTCAGTCAATAGTCATAATGCTCAATCATTGTTCATATTTCTCAGTTCATGTTCATAATGCTCAGTAATTGTTCATAACGGTCAATCAATAGTCATAATGCTAAGCCATTGTTCATAATTCTCAGTCCATGTTCATAATGCTCAGTCATTTTTCAAAATACTCATTTATTGTTCATAATGCTGACTTAGTTTTCATAATGCTCTGTTATTGTTTATAATGCTCACTTATTTTTCATAATGATACGTTATTGTTCATAATGCTCGGTTATTTTTCACAAGGATCCAATACATCTACTACGGCGCCCGCTGACTGTACATTTGAGACGATCAATATCTGCGGCTACATCCAGGACAAGACAGACGTGTTTGATTGGTCGTTCCAGTCTGGAGGGACAGCCACTACTGGCACGGGACCAACCAATGACCACACTTACGGAACTGCATCTGGTATGTTGGCATGCTGAAAATGAAATCTTTGTAAAAGATATATTACTATATTATTTACTTTGAATCACCATAGCAGGGTACTCTCAATACTTAATTCAAGAGGTCAAGATTCCTAAATCATTCCAAAAACATTTTTTATTAGACAAATTATGAAATATGATTAAACTGTAAAATTCCAGCCTTTATGACCTTTTTGGATTAGGAAGTCTGGAACTCTATTATAAGAAATTTACATTGTACAAGATGATGAATATCTTATGTGTGTTTTAAATTCAGGCCACTATGTCTTTAGTACTGAATTAAATACAGGGCATTCAAATATGTTCACATTGGGACCTCTGTTTTTGTATGTAACACTCAGGTCACTACGTTTACATCGAGACCTCTGTTTTTGTATGTTACAATCAGGTCACTACGTTTACATCGAGACCTCTTTTTTGTATGTTACATTCAGGTCACTACGTTTACATCAAGACCTCTGTTTTTGTATGTTACACTGTTTTTGTATGTTACACTCAGGTCACTACGTTTACATGGAGACCTCTTTTTTTGTATGTTACACTCAGGTCACTACGTTTACATTGGGACCTCTTTTTGTATGTTTAACTTGGGTCACTATGTTTACATCAAATATTTTTGTGTATGTTACACTCAGGTCACTACGTTTACATCCAGGCCTCTGTTTTTGTATGTTACACTCAGGTCACTACGTTTACATCGAGACCTCTGTTTTTGTATGTTACATTCATGTAACTACGTTTACATTGAGACCTCTGTTTTTGTATGTTGCTCTCAGGTCACTATGTTTACATTGAGACCTCTGTTTTTGTATGTTACATTCATGTAACTACGTTTACATCGAGACCTCTGTTTTTGTATGTTACTCTCAGGTCACTACGTTTACATCGAGACCTCTGGAGCACTTCGTCAAGGTGATGTGGCGCGGTTATGGACGCCGTCACTCACCCCAGCCAATGGTGCTTGCCTCTCGTTCTGGTACAGCATGTATGGCACAACAATGGGCACACTCAACGTGTACGCCGTCCAGAACTCCAGCAACCCCAGCCTTGGCAGCCCGCTCTGGAAACGGACTGGAAATGCGGGAAACACCTGGATCCAGCAGTTCATTAATCTGCCAGCCCTATCCAACTATAATGTAAGTTCTTTTTCAAAAGCTATGCTTCAGGTATTTGTTTTTTCTACTTTTAATAGTTCCGTGTGATTCTTTTAAGTAATATTTTGACCGATTGACTAATCAGAAAATGGCATTTTCATCTGAATACATTTAGGTCCTGCATTTTTTATACTTTTCATGCTCAGTTTAAACTACCCACCAATATAAACTTCACTTCAATCATTTCAGGTGGTGTTTGAAGGTGTGCGAGGCAATGGCTTCTACTCTGATATTGCCATAGACGACGTCAAAATGCAGGCTTCTTGCCCAGCACCGGGTACATTAAGTTTTATGTAAAATAAACAAAAAAGCGAATTATTATTTTCAATCGATATGGTGAGGAAGCAAAAGAGACCTGGTGGATGCCTACAATTTTTTTTATTTTTTTTAATTTAATTGGACAATTTGTATTTGCTGCTAATCTAACAAACATCTTTTCATTTTGACCAAAGTTTGATGTTTTGCAAATGTGATGATGAGAAATCAAACTGAGATACAATCTTGACCAGAAATCCACTCCACTTTTAATGTTGGGAAAGCAGGGACAGTGTTTTTTCACACTGTTTTATTTATCCATTGAGGCCATTCCTGCCTCAGCTGTCATGATGCTTTCTGATGATATTATGACAGGAAGCGTCACCACAGCTGCGGTAGTGACGAAGCCATGACTTCTTGCAGCATGTTTGTATTTTGAAGTTTATGAGGTCCTTCCATGTCAAGGGCTGCAATTTGTGAGGACACTGCGTGTGACCCAGCACTCCTACCTAATTAACAATCAAGACATGCAAGGTTGAAAAAATTGTGAATTAAAGCTGGAAATGCAGGCTTTGTGTTTTTAATATAAGATATTTCATTTTTTGAAATGGTCCTGTGGGAGGAAACTGGAGTACCTGAAGGATACCCTACCTGTCTGGTATGGTGACCACCGACCAAACTTACATGTTTACGGGTAACAGGATTTAAACCAGGTCACCTAGATGAGAAGCCCTTGTATCAACCACTGCGCTAATTGGACAGTCTTTATAAAGGCAATTTCTATATACAGCTCTGGCCTTTGGTAATGAAGTGACAGAAACTTCAACTGGTCCCAACTTAACAGAGAGGCAGAGAATATCAGCAGCCTGAAAACTTTGATATAAGGTGGCAGCAACTAGCCAGGATCCCATTTTGGAGAGGAAGTTTGTTTCAGCAGTTCTTGGAGATTGGAAACTGTTTAAAAAAAGTGATAATGTGGTATGAAAACTGTGACAAGTGGATGCCAAATTTTATAAAGACTCAAGTATAAAGATTCTTCCCAGGTAGCTGACTCGAGGTTACATCTGAGTGTTTAAGGATTTCAATGCACTGAACCTGTACTGAAAAATAAAGTTGTAAACCTATTGCATGATTATTGTGTTCACAATTATTGTCCATACTTTTTAGACTTCATTATTAGAGGACATGGAGAGAAAGTTATCATTTATCAACATACTTAAACTGACACAGCCGACCCACACAAGACTTGGTCATGAACAAAAATAAAATTCATATAATGATGTAAAAATTTACTTTAAAGACCAGAATGTCCATATTAAAGAATGGTACAAAGAAGAGCAGGAGTTCAAAGGAATGAGATTAGAATTTCTGAAGGGAATTAAACAAGCAGATTGGAGGATAGTTCCGATAATAGGGGAGAAAGTTATTAAAATGTTTAAGAAATAGGTAATCAAGAAGATGTTCTGCTTTAGAAATAGAATGACAACAAGAACAGAACGAACAATATTCCTAATGTTACAAAATAAAATAACCAAATTTGATAAAATGAGATACAAATTGTCCTTTTCATAAGCATAATAGGCCTATTGCAGGATACAGTATCTGTATACAGTTTGAATTGGCTGCATTTTTTTTATATTGCTACTTTTTTGTTTATTGCTTATTTAACCCAACAAGTATTACACACAAAATGTTAATGAGTTGTCATGGTAACCCTGTGTTTCCCAGGAAACTGCGACTTTGAGGGAGGAGCATGCGGGTGGGGTAATGTTCGTACTGACGACGATGACTGGGTGCTGCTCCGTGGCAACTACACCGGGGATCGTAGCCATCTTACTGGTGACCACACGTTTGGTGCAAATCAAGGTGAGTGTTGGGCTGTGGACAAAAAACAAACAGCGTCTGTTCTTACATGATGTTGATGTATTTTTCTATAGATAAAGACTTGGTGATTGCATCATGGCCCAAATAACTGTTTTACCAACAAAAATATTTTACAATTATATCACAGTGGAGTAGAGGATATGGTGTCTGCCTATCGACCAGGAGGTCAAAGGTTTGATCGACACTGTGAAAGCATTGTTGTTTAGATCTCCCACAAAGATACCAAGTAATGGTTCTACTCAGGAAATGGACTCAACAGCATTTCAGTAAACCTAAGGTCTTTTAGTAATCAAGCTAAAATAAATAGGTTCACAATAAAGGTTTCTGACTTGCCTTTTCCCCATTCTCAGGCACGTACCTGTACATTGGAGATGGTAGCGTGACCCGCCCGGGCGCCAAAGCAGACGTCAACTCTCCATCCATGGTGCCCACAAGCAATAGTGGTGTCTGCTTCAAGTTTTGGTTTGTCATCACATCAGGCCTGGGAACGCTCACAGCGTCTGTAATAAAGGTAGATGCTTGTTGTCCCTGATTAGACTGTGCAAACTTCACAGGCTTCTCTGGGACTACACTTTGCGCATATGCATTTACCACCATTGGTAATCAGAATGAGGCTCATATAAAATTGTGAAACATCTTTCAATAGATTTAAGTATTTGAATGTAATTATAAACTTAGTTTATAAACTGAATACAAAACATGCCAATTTAATTTCACAATGATTGTTCATTATTTAACTGATAATTGTTTATTTAATGGCAGTATTCAGTAATGAATTGGTATGACAAATCTGTAAGAGTGTTTTTTGTCTAGTTTTTTTTCCCCAATTTTTTTTACCAAGGTCGATTAATAAAAAAAGTGTTCTATCCCAAATATATTGTGACAAATAAAACTTAAATTCTGTACCAAATATTCAGTAACAAATAAAGCGTAGGATTCATAAACAAATACATGTTATATGAATGTTTCAAACAGAACGGCACATCTTCGGCTAGGTGGGTGTTGTCAAACATGCCGTCAGGGGCCACAGACGGGGTTTGGAGTCAGGGACAGTTTGGCATTTTGAGTGATGTTAACTACCAGGTCATGTTTGACTTTGTGAGGTCGGCCTCAGTTAAAGGGTACATCGCCATTGATGACATTGTCTTCACACCTGGGACTTGCCAGAGTAGGTTCTGTCTTAGTGAAGCTGTCTTAACAACACTGTTCAAACTTATGATGTCTTAAATATACTGTCTTTACTTAAGTGTTTTAACTATGCTGTCTTGAATCTGCTGTCTTATCTATGCAGTCTTAACTATGCTGTCTTAGCCTCACTGTCTTAACTCTGCTGTCTTAACTCTGCCATCTTAACTCTGCTGTTTGAACTATGCTGTCTTGAATCTGCTGTCTTATCTATGTTGTCTTAGTATGCTGTCTTCACTCTGCCATCTTAACTATGCTGTCTTAACTCTGCCATCTTAACTATGCTGTCTTAACTATGCTGTCTTATCTATGCTGTCTTAACTATGCTGTCTTAGCCTCACTGTCTTAACTATGCTGCCTTAACTATACATGTACTGTCATAACTATGTTGTCTTAATTATGTTGTTTTGACTATGCTGTCTTAATTATGATGTTTAAGTTATTCTGTCTTAACTATGTTGTCATAAATATTCTGTCTAAACTATGCTTTCTTAAGTATGCTGTCTTAGCTATTCTGTCTGAACTATGCTTTCTTAAGTATGCTGTCTAAACTATGCTGCCTTAGCTATGCTGTCTAAACTATGCTGCCTTAGCTATTCTTTTTTTAACTAGGCTGTCTTAGAAAACTCTGCTATCTTAACTATGCATCTTTACTATGCTGTTGTAAATATGCTGTCTTTACTATGCTGTCTTAAATATACAGTCTTTACTATGCTGTCTTAAATATACAGTCTTTACTATGCTGTCTTAAATATACAGTCTTTACTATGCTGTCTTATATATACAGTCTTTACTATGCTGTCTTAAATATACAGTCTTTACTATGCTGTCTTAAATATACAGTCTTTACTATGCTGTCTTAAATATACAGTCTTTACTATGCTGTTATAAATATACAGTCTTTACTATGCTGTCTTAAATATACAGTCTTTACTATGCTGTCTTAAATATACAGTCTTTACTATGCTGTTATAAATATACAGTCTTTACTATGCTGTCTTAAATATACAGTCTTAACTTTGCTGTCTTAAATATGCAGTCTTTACTTTGCTGTCTTAAATATGCAGTCTTTACTATGCTGTCTTTAATATACAGTCTTTACTCTGCTGTCTTGAATACACAGTCTTTATTTACAATGCTGTCTTAAATACAACAGTCTTTACACTGCTGTCTTAAATATACAGTCTTTACTATGCTGTCTTAAATATACAGTCTTTACTATGCTGTCTTAAATATACAGTCTTTACTATGCTGTCTTAAAAAAACAGTCTTTACTTTGCTGTCTTAAATATACAGTCTTTACTATGCTGTCATAAATATAGTCTTTACTATGCTGTCTTAAATATACAGTCTTTACAATGCTGTCTGTAATAAACAGTCTTTACTATGCTGTCGTAAATATACAGTCTTTACTATGCTGTCTTAAATATGCAGTCTTTACTATGCCGTCTTAAATATACAGTCTTTACTATGCTGTCTTAAATATACAGTCTTTACTATGCTGTCTTAAATATACAGTCTTTACTATGCTGTCTTAAATATACAGTCTTTACTATGCTGTCTTAAATATACAGTCTTTACTATGCTGTCTTAAATAAACAGTCTTTACTTTGCTGTCTTAAATATACAGTCTTTACTATGCTGTCTTAAATATACAGTCTTTACTATGCTGTCTTAAATATACAGTCTTTACTATGCTGTCTTAAATATACAGTCTTTACTATGCTGTCTTAAATATACAGTCTTTACTATGCTGTCTTAAATATACAGTCTTTACTATGCTGTCTTAAATATACAGTCTTTACTATGCTGTCTTAAATATACAGTCTTTACTTTGCTGTCTTAAATATACAGTCTTTACTATGCTGTCTTAAATATACAGTCTTTACTATGCTGTCTTAAATATACAGTCTTTACTATGCTGTCTTAAATATACAGTCTTTACTATGCTGTCTTAAATATACAGTCTTTACTATGCTGTTATAAATATACAGTCTTTACTTTGCCATCTTAAATATACAGTCTTAACTTTGCTGTCTTAAATATGCAGTCTTTACTTTGCTGTCTTAAATATGCAGTCTTTACTATGCTGTCTTTAATATACAGTCTTTACTCTGCTGTCTTGAATACACAGTCTTTATTTACAATGCTGTCTTAAATACAACAGTCTTTACACTGCTGTCTTAAATACAACAGTCTTTACTATGCTGTCTTAAATATACAGTCTTTACTATGCTGTCTTAAATATACAGTCTTTACTATGCTGTCTTAAATATACAGTCTTTACTATGCTGTCTTAAATATACAGTCTTTACTATGCTGTCTTAAATATACAGTCTTTACTATGCTGTCTTAAATATACAGTCTTTACTATGCTGTCTTAAATATACAGTCTTTACTATGCTGTCTTAAATATACAGTCTTTACTATGCTGTCTTAAATATACAGTCTTTATTATGCTGTCTTAAATAAACAGTCTTTACTTTGCTGTCTTAAATATACAGTCTTTACTATGCTGTCTTAAATATACAGTCTTTACTATGCTGTCTTAAATATACAGTCTTTACTATGCTGTCTTAAATATACAGTCTTTACTATGCTGTCTTAAATATACAGTCTTTACTATGCTGTCTTAAATATACAGTCTTTACTATGCTGTCTTAAATATACAGTCTTTACTATGCTGTCTTGAATATACAGTCTTTACTATGCTGTCTTAAATATACAGTCTTTACTATGCTGTCTTAAATATACAGTCTTTACTATGCTGTCTTAAATATACAGTCTTTACTATGCTGTCTTAAATATACAGTCTTTACTATGCTGTCTTAAATATACAGTCTTTACTATGCTGTCTTAAATAAACAGTCTTTACTTTGCTGTCTTAAATATACAGTCTTTACTATGCTGTCTTAAATATACAGTCTTTACTATGCTGTCTTAAATATACAGTCTTTACTATGCTGTCTTAAATAAACAGTCTTTACTTTGCTGTCTTAAATATACAGTCTTTACTATGCTGTCTTAAATATACAGTCTTTACTATGCTGTCTTAAATATACAGTCTTTACTATGCTGTCTTAAATATACAGTCTTTACTATGCTGTCTTAAATATACAGTCTTTACTATGCTGTCTTAAATATACAGTCTTTACTATGCTGTCTTAAATATACAGTCTTTACTATGCTGTCTTAAATATACAGTCTTTACTATGCTGTCTTAAATATACAGTCTTTACTATGCTGTCTTAAATATACAGTCTTTACTATGCTGTCTTAAATATACAGTCTTTACTATGCTGATGACGTGATGAACATGGATTATTTAAGTAATAATATAAAATTTGCATGGGCAATTGAAAAATAAAGAACTGAATTTGATATGTTGCCAAGAAGTCAACATTGGTATGAGTGCTATACATGTAAATCTGTGTAGAGTGCATTTACTAGAATGTTACGGATTTATGAAGCTTCTTTTTATTTTATCCTCTTTCTCATTAATTGGACTTACAAGATGGAATTTAATAATGTAGTTTGGTATGCAACAGGCATGGTTTGTGTTTGATAAGAAAATACTATTTGATGAGAAATTATTATTGTTTATTATGTGCTGACTATTGTTTTATATGAAATGAGTTTAGTTGGATATAACAACTGTTTACTGAACCAATTTATTTTAGGTTTAAACAAATAACATAGCAAGTTTTGCTGTATTATTTGATCATAAGTGAAATTGTTAGAGAAATGCATTTTAAGAAAACGTTTATAGCAAATAATGTAAATGATGTTAAATACTCTATTTCAGCTCAGCCCACAGAGGCTATGAATGGAGTTTTCTTCTCCACACTGGCTCCTGGCTCAACACAACCCCCAGTCACCTCAGGTAAATACCAAATGGGAACCAGGGGACTGACTCAAAATAAGTATGTTTAGGACTGATTTGGTACCCATTATCATTTTTAGCATAGGTGCAACGCACCTATGCTTAAGGTATATACAACATTTCGAAAACCCACATCGATCGGTTGCCCATTATGAAGCCTTACCTGATCAAAAATCAGACGAAATATCTATATAATTAAGGATATGGTAATTCTTACAATTTTTTTTGGAAACGTTTTTCTAACGTTTTCTTCCAAGAATATTGCTGACACCGTTTTTAGTGAATTTTTCTAAGACCGTTTTACGTGAAAAAACCTTAGAAACTAAAACAAATTTCGTTCGTAAAACAATTCTGTTCTTGTTGATAGTGACCTCACACCTAATTTCTATTTCCGTTGTTTACTGTTCTGTGAGAGGTCAAATGTTTACATAACTGAATTCATAAGGCCCTGGTTTAAGGATATGTAACATTTCATCGGTTAATTATAAATAGATATTAAAACATATTCTCAGCAGGAAGTGGGGCATAAAGCACTTTTATTCTTTGACAATGTGTAAAAAATGGCGGAGTACGATGAATGTTTTCTGATTTATGACATGGATTCTGACCTGCCTTTCTATGGATTTGATGAAGTAGAGTTGAAAGTAATAGAGATGTGTTAATTGAAGTTAAAATGATTTACTTTGAGCTAGAAATTAACGTTACGAGTAGAGCTACCGGTTTAAATGTGGCATCGGATTTAATGGATTCGCGCGAATTCTGGACGAGTGTTGTGTCTGTAAAATATTAAATGGAAAGCTGTAAATGTATCAAGTCGGAAAAGAAAACGGATGGTTGCATAATGGTATGCGTGAAATAATGTAATTCTACGTATTTATTTTCATAGTTATGTCATTTTGTAACCATTCACAATCGTCACTATTTGGAATTCCCGTTTCTAAAAATAGAACAAGTTGGTAACAAGGGGGGCGACTCCTGATGTCAGCAATCGTTAAGGTTACAATATACTAAATAATCGAGTCATGAAGGGCTGTACTCTCTAAACAAATCATCATATTTTCCTCGAAGGCATGTTATACACTTTAGACTGTTGTTCTGGTTTTATCGTTTGGAGATATTGATAGGGTCAGCATAGGTGTTCACTACTAAATCCCTGAAATAGGACAAAGTTGGAGATTAAAGTAAAAAATGGCACTGCAAAAGGTAACAATCCACTAGAAAACGGCCGAAAAAAAAGGCGCAAAAACAGTCGATTTTGATTTGAGTCAAATTCTTTTTTGGTTTGAACATGACATATCTTTTTTATTGCTTAAATCGATTCAGCTAAGAATGCCCGTCAAGAAAAGGTATGGTTATGGGGGTCTCTATGTGCAAAATGTTGTATTTATTTTCGCTTGCACAATGTTGTATTTATTTTCGCTCAAAGTTGTCGCTTTTACATCGAAACATATAAGTAAAGTATTTAGTATATTTTGACCTAACATTTACTTTAGCAGCAACTTCCCTGTATCTTGCAACTATGCTTTCAGCGCCATCGGCGCTCTTGTTAGATCTTTGGAGTGCCAGAAAATACTTGTTAGTTGGTTGATGTAACCATACTTGTGTTAACCTCATAGATATAGATCAACCTATCAACTATATGAAATGTTATTCTCTTTTCATTAAATTTCCGAATCAGATGTTTCTTCATCTACAATATTTAACAAGGTTAAGAATGAATTGTTATCCTTTTTCAGCTCAATCTCTGTATATATGTACAACTGAGAATGTCACATTAAAGGGATCTTTTCACAGATTTTGGCATGTATTTAAGTTTGTCATTAAATGCTTTATACTGATTAATGTAAACATTGGAAATAAAAAGGTCTAGTACCAAAACAAGAAAAAAAATAAAGAAAGAAAAAAACAAAAACCCTCAACTGGGCTTGAACCACTGAGCCCTGGAGTAAAAGTCTATCTTTTGGACCACTCGGCCATCCGTGCTCATACAAAGAGTAATGTACTTATAATTTTTATAAGCAATCCTCGTAGTATAACAAAAAATAACAACAAAATTCTCTCCAAATTATTCAATTGTTTTGCGTTGCAAAGCTTTATAATTTTCAGGGTTTTTTTAAACGTCAAAAGTTGCATATAATGGATATTTTAGAGCATGGTGAATGTTCAGTATTACTGTTTCCTCACAAATATCATAACTACAACAATAATTTGCGAATCTGAATTTATTTTTTTAATTGAATGTCAATTTAGCAAAATGTGAAAAGGCCCCTTTAATAAGTTTCATCACATCACAGCTTTATCTTATGATGACTGTACCATTGAGTTCGTCACACTGACTTGTTTCATTCTTTAAGAGCTCCATCATAGTTTAACTTTAACTATTAGAACGTCTGTCATATCAATGTTTCATCCTACATCACTATGTTTGATTCTATCATAGCTCCATCCCAGTATGACTGTAACTTTGAGAATGGCCTCTGCACGTGGCAGCAGGCTCAAGATGACCAGTTTGACTGGACTCGTAACCATGGCGGCACCACTACCCTCCTTACTGGACCCTCTATTGACCACACCACCGGAACAAGTATGTTTGAATTGTTCCCCAGTCCCGGCCATTTGTAATTTATATGGTACTGTATCAAAGAATGAAAAGAATTATATTTAGTTCCATTTTGTGTTTTTCAGGTACTGTATTAATTGCACTAAAGAATAGTATCTAGTTCCCATTTGTCATTTTTCTTGTTTTGTATCAATTGAAGTAAAGATTAATATCTTGTTCCCATTTCTTTTTTTTTGTATTGCATCAATCGCATTACAGATTTGTATCTAGTTTCCATTTGCTGTATCATATTTAAAATTAAATTATAAATCTAAAACTAAGAGCCACAAATCTGGAGACAAAAACGAAACTAGCAAATACAAACATAAAATTACCTCTGAAATTAAATACCTCATGAATTTCTTTTCCACATTGATTGTTTTGCAATTTTGATAACTACAATGTGAGTGTTTTTTTCAGATCAAAGAAAACATTTTTGTTTCTAACGCTTATTGCCTTTAACCCTTTCCTGCTCAAAGACAAAACGAAAATGGCAATATGCAACCACCATAAAACCAGAACAGCCTGCGAGTAACTAGCAGTCAGTTAAGGTTTTATGCTATTTGCTACTCATCAGTATCCTAGGCTTGGTAATGAAGCCTTTCAAACATGAATATAGCAAGAAAGGTCTTTAATTAAATCACATTTCTAATGGACTGCAAACACATCAAAATGCGTTTCAAAGCATTAAAGGGTTAGATGCTTATCACATTACTGCTACTTAGCATGCATTCATGTCAACTAGGCTCTGGATATATTTCTTATCATGTTGCTACGACTAAACATGCTTTAAGCCCTGTTTTCCCAAAGCAAGTCTCACATGCATAAATTTCCTTCAGGTTCTGGATACTACATCTACATTGAGGCCTCGAGTCCTAGAGTGCTGAACGACACTGCCAGAATCGTGAGCGCCGCCATTACATCCACGTCATCTAAGTGTCTCCACTTCTGGTATCACATGTACGGTACCCATGTGAACACTCTCAACGTGTACAAGATGGTGGGAACCGGTCTGGGTACGCCCGTCTGGACACGTACTGGGACCCGCAGTGACCAGTGGTACAACGCTAATGTCGACATCCAGGTTCTACTTTGTTTGTCATGTTTCTTTTTTTTGATACTAGTCTGAAGTCTTTGTAAAATATAACTTAAATAACTTCAAAATAAGGAAATTGGCAGTCTGAGAGATTTGCAATTGCTATACCATTTTTTGAAGTAAAGCTGTTATTAGCTCACCTGAGCACAACATGCTCATGGTGAGCATTTGTGATCACCTTTTGTTCATTTTTTGTCATTCGCTGTGCGTTGTCATTTGTCAACACTATAGAAGTCACATTTATTGTTTAAAGTTCATGTTACTTGTCCAGAAGATTTTTATGTTATTTTGATACCTTGGATTCTTTTGAAAACGGTTCCAGTCCATAGAAAAACATGGCTGCAAGAGTGCAGTGCAGTTTTCCTGATATATCTATTGTGCAACCTTGTGAATGCTAATTTTTGCCCAATCATCATCAGAATTTGTCAGAGCAGTTCTTCTATTGATATCCTGGCCACATAAGTTAGCAAATAGTTCCATTTGTTCAAAAAAGAGCTGTTGGTGTGGGATAGCAGTTTTTCTTATATTTTTATAGTGAGAAATTAAACACGCTCTGAACAGATAACTTTATTTGGGTCTCAGGTGAGCGCCTTAGGGAAATTGGTCCTCTTTTTTCATTTATATATTTGTTTAAAACCATCAATAATGTATTTTAATTGCAAATTGTAAATAATCATGTTCTATCGTTCTTATTAATCAGGGGAGCTTTCAGTACAACATCGTGTTCGAAGGTGTAAGGGGTACTGATTATAGAGGTGACATTGGACTGGACGACATCTCTCTCACTGATGGCACATGTACAGCAACAGGTTTGTATTCTTCATTACGAAATATGTCAAATATGTTTTAATCTGAAATTTCTTCATAAATTATTTATGGTCCATATTTTATCTCAGATGTTTCTTTTTTTGGTTGCAGGCATAGATTAAAAAATCGTAGATCTTTTTCTTGAGACCAGGCTTTTTATTCATTACGGCATTGTTTGCAGCAATTGAATATCTATATTTCACTATTTAAAATAGATAATACTCAAACTGTGTATGCTTTTAGCACTTCTCAAGCACTTCTCAAACACAAGCTTACCCTGAAAGAGTCCAAGTAATTTAACTGACCAACTTTAAAAAGGCAAATACTTTTGAATTCAACACAAAAAATCAACAACAACAAAAAAACATCATGGATGTTTTTTCTGCAGGTACTACGAGTGGAGGTTGTACTTTTGAGGATCCAAACATCTGCCAATTCATTCAGGACACTACGGATGATTTTGATTGGACGAGAAAGTCTGGTCCCACCACAACTCAGCAGACTGGACCTCCAAACGACCATACACTTGGAACCAGTCAGGGTAAATATGATTATGGGCATTGTTTTTCGGTGTGTGCACTTGCCTTCTTATAAAGATTGGAGACAATATAATTACCTTTTCATTTTCTGCTGTTTAATAAAGTCTATCGTCATATCATTGATTGAAATTTCTTAAAGTTATTGAGAGCACAACTATGTGGAAAATTAAATCAGGATAAATACTCATTTTAGTAATCTTGATTTGTACTACATGTATATTGATCTTTTTTTGTTCTGAAACTCTGAATAGCATAATTATTTACACAAACATAAAACTAGCTTACACAAATAAATGTATAAAGTACCTCTTGTTAAATAGCACATAAAAACAGCTTCTTTCCATTTCTAATTGCGATTTAAAACAATATCTCATCTTAAAGTAATTTCTAGCCTGATGCTTCCATCCTATCCCCTAGCAGCAACTTCTCATGGAGCCAACATCATGATTTTGAGTTAACCCTTTACCACTACGATGCATAGTGAAAATGGCTATATGCATTCATCACAAAACAAGAACAGCATTCAATTGAAATGCAGTCTGTTCAGGTTTAATGCTGTTAGCTGCACATATTAGGGTTGGAAAAAAAGGTTTTAAGATCCAATCTTATGAAAAAGGTCCTAAATTTAATTTGATTTTCAAAGGTTCTATGAATGCCCCAAAGTGCATATCTAAGAGGTAAAGGGTTAAATGAGATAGCAATGCCATGATATGTAAAAATATTTCTCATCCTGCTCTCAGGCTCATACATGTACATCGAAGCGTCCGCCCCACGTACGACCGGCCAGAAAGCTAGACTGTTCAGTCCCATCAACACAGCTACCAATGGGGCTTGCGTGACCTTCTTCTATAGCATGTACGGGGCCACCATGGGGACGCTCAATGTGTACACCAAGGTTGGGTCAGCCCTGGGCTCCCCTGTGCTCACGACCTCTGGTAACCATGGCAACAAGTGGCTCCAAGGTCAGGTCACTGTGACCTCTGTATCTAGCTGGCAGGTGAGGGCTTGCTTGTTGTCACTGTGACATCTGTATCTACCTGGCATGTGATGACTTGCTGGTTGGCAATATTTAAAAATTAAATGTACTGATAATTAAACCACTTTGGATTATGTCCCCCTTCGAAGAAGAGGGGGTATATTTTTTTGCTGGTTGTTGGTCGGTCAGTTTGTCTGTCTGTTCGTTTGTCTGTTTGTAGACCAGTTAATTTCTGATCAATAACTCGTCAATAAATTGAGGAATTGGCTTGATACTTCACATGTGCATTTGCCTTGGACAGTAGATGACCCCTGTTGCAATTGGGTTCACTAGGTCAAAGGAAATGGTCACTGTCACAATGGGAAAATAGTTTTCTGATCAATAACTCATAAACAAATTGATCGATTGCCTTGATACTTCACATGTTAATTGGCCTTGAACAATAGATAACCCCAATTGAAATTGGGGTCACTAGGTCAATTGGTCAAGGTCCTTGTCACAATAAGAGTGAAAATCATTTCTGATCAGTAACATACTCAACGAATTTACTGATGGGCTTGATACTTCTTATATGCATTTGCCTTGGACAGTAGATGACCCTTAATGAAATTGGGTCACTAGTTCAAATCCCTGTTTTGGGGGAGGGGGGGGGCATAGTGTCATATTTAGAAAAACATGAAGAAGTTAAAACCTAACTTTAAATTCTGAATTACTAAATTTCTGCCTAAATAGTGTTATTATGTGAAATAAACACTAAAATATCATTATACAGTGAAACCTTGCTGTGGGACTTTTGGAAAGTGGTCGTAATAGCAAGGTGGTTTTAATGCTGAAGTTTCGTGAAATTTGATGGCAAGATAACAAAAATAGTGAATTGTCAAACTTTAATCTTGTTTCATGCAAGATAACAGTAACATAACAGTAATCAATAAAAACAATAAAAAAAGTGAAACACAATTTTCATCAGGATTCTATCCTTTACTCTATATTTAAAGAAACTTAAAAGAAATTTAATTGTTGTTTGCTTAGAAGTATTTTTTTAACTTAAACCACCTACTTTTCAATGCTTTTTTGTAATCTGCCACATTAAAATGTTAAAGATTCCATATCTATAATAAAACAGAAGTATATTTTATCTGAAACTAAAAGTTAAAATTGCAGATGACATTTTAAATCTGACAGCAGTTTTTTGAAAACGCAGTTTAAACTTATTAGTGCAAATGTTTCAATAGCATATATAATTTTTTGTCTAAACGTTGTCAATAGGTTATCAGCTGCATAAAAATGTGTTTAACTAGATTGATGTGCAGCTATCAAATGACAGAGTCAAGCAAATAATGTTTTGGAAGGACGGAAAAGTTTAAATCTTAACACACATGCGTTTTTCCAATGTCTAATAAATCAGCCAAATGCCATTAAGATTTCTTATTACTCGCTTTGATTAAATTAATAATTTATTTTAAATACAACTCTTTCCGTTTCCACTTATCCATTTTGAATACTGATATTGTATACATGTCGGTTTTATTATCCAAAAAGAACAAAACCATCTCACTCAATTATCCTAACTGTTAAATTATTTGCAGTCTTAAATCTTTAAAGTGTGTACCAAACAATAACCAATTTACCCATCAAAAACTCAATAACATGTGCTTATTATCAATAAAAAATCAAGGGTTAAAAAGAATAACAGTGGGTGAAAAACTAATATCCCGCAGTCAATGCCAAAAACAGTTGTCATTAATTGTGTCACAATGACTTCTTACACAAACCGATGGAATCAAAACACCAAATCAAGTAAGGTGTGAAAATTATTGGTTATTTGGTGGGTGTCAATTTAGAGCAGTTTCGTGGATAGGTACTGATAAAAGTGGTCAGTAATAGTGGAATAATGGGTTGGTCAGATTAGAGAGTGTAAAGACCATTGAAATACAGAAGAAAAAATGGGGGCTGAAAAGTGCTGGTTGTCTGAGCGAGTTGTTGTAATTAAAAGGTGATCATTAAGAGAGTTTTTACTGTATAATTTAGGGAAATCTTTATTTATATTATCAATTGCCTATCCAGTGTTTTAAAAAAAAATTTAACCTACATCTCTCAATTAAATAATGAAATATTAAAATACATAACAAAATATACAAATACATTTAAATTTTTATGTATCCTTTATCCATGGGATATGTTTTGACATGCTTTTAAGATAAAAAATCAAGATGTGGATAGGAGATTTCAACAAAAATAAAAATGTCTAAACAGCATCAAACATATAAAATAGGAAAATGTGTCATTTTAATAAAAGTGATCTGAGCTGTAAATAAAAAAACTCACAAAAAACAACAAATAATTTATATCTTGTTATTTTCTTAGTTGGCGTTTGAGGGAATCCGTGGAAACGGGTACACAAGTGACATAGCCATTGATGATGTGAGCATAGTTGATGGTGCCTGTACGGGGTCAGCTGGGTCATGCACCTTCGAGACAGACACCTGCTCCTGGTCAAACACCCCAACAGGCGACGATTTTGATTGGCTGAGGAAGGCGGGAACCACTGATACCACTGGAACAGGACCGAGTAGCGATCACACGATTGGATCATTCCTAGGTAAATAATGTGTTTACTCTGCCTTAGGAAAGCTAGAAATGTATTCTCATTATATTGTATTAATTTTGAAGATAACTCTTTTAATCAAATATTGAAACAAACATATTAAGTTTCTTGATTGAAAAAAGGAAGATGTCCTTTATTTGTATAAATAAGATTGTTGATGTTTTTTTTGTTGTATACATTGTATATGCAATAATGTGATTTGATACTAAATTAAATATACATAATATTTAAAAGAATTTTGTCATATTTCATTTTTATATATTTTAAGATTTGTTACCTTGTATCAATATTTGGTGAATTGCTTTCTCATACATTATAAATGAATAGACTTAAACTTAAACTGTCTATTAAAGGGGCCTTTTCACAGATTTTGGCATTTTTTTAACTTATTCATTAAATGCTTTATATTGATAAATGTAAACATTGAATCGTAAAAGCTCCAGTAAAAAATCAAGAAAAAAATTTAAAAAAGGAAAAGAACATTGCCCGGAGCAGGTTTCGAAACCAGTGACCCCTGGAGTCCTGCCAGAGTCCTGAAGTAAAAACGCTTTAGCCTACTGAGCTATTCCGCCGAGTACACATTCGTGACGTATTTTATACCTTATATAAGCAATCTTCGTAGTTTCACAAAATTTAACGACAAAAACAGAACTCTCCAAATTATTCAATCGTTTTGCGTTGCAACGCTTTATAATTTTTAGGTTTTAAAATCGTCAAAAGATGCATATAATGGCTATATTAGAGCATGGTTAATGTTCAGTATTACTGTTTCCTCACATATATCATAACTAAAACGAAAACTTACGAATCTGAAACAACTTTTTTCAATTTTGTCAATTTACCAAAGCGTGAAAAGATCCCTTTAACCATGTCTCCAGGTCACTACATGTACATCGAGACGTCCGCCCCTCGAGTCCCTGGCAACAAGGCTTGGCTCATCAGTCAAACATTCAACCCCTCTACAGCCCCACAGTGCTTCACTTTCTGGTACCACATGTATGGTAGCACAATAGGTATGTTGCAATTAGGTCGCATGGATGCAGCTGCAATTGAGCCTTGTTCTGGGAAAACTGGGATTAATGCGCAGGTGTAAAGTGTCGTCCAAGATAAGCCTGTGAACTCCACACAGGCCAATCAGGGCAGACACTTTTGGCTTGTATTGTAATTTAGTTGTTTAATTTTTTTATTTTGTAATGAAAATTCAGACAAAGTGGGAAGTGCCCCCATTTTCTATGAGCAAGGTTCATAAAGAATTTTTTGGGGCATCTTATGATGACTTGTGTTGCGTTCAAATGATCGAGCCTTATGAGTTATGTAACACATATCTGCGGTTCTAATATAATAGGTACTGGTTTTTATTTTTTCCTGATTTTTATTTATTAAAGAAAATTTGATTGGCATATTGTTTCCACTAACTTCTTTGCTATCACTGAAACTGCATTGCTTTTGGACTTTTTTTTATATGTGAATTAATTGTAATTTTGGATGTTTAATCTATGACAACAGACATATGAATATTTTGTATTTATTTCATTCATACACATTTAGAGTATATTAAGTTAGTTATTTGCTCATAATACTTGGTCTATTTTTCATTTAATACATGACCATACATTTCATAGGCACTCTAAACGTGTATCTGAACACCACTACGACTCAGCCTCAGCTCCTGTGGAGTCAACAAGGAAACAAGGGGAATAACTGGCTGCAAGGACAGTTCCCCATCAGCCCAGTTCCTTCCCTTTACACCATTTTCTTTGAGGGCATCAGAGGCTCTTCTTACCTTGGCGATATTGCTATTGATGACTTCACAATGCTGTTTTTTAACTGCGGATGTATGTAACATATTTGGTTTTATTTGCACATTTGTATTGATATAAGAAACGTAAAGGCATATATATTTGTGTGGGTTTTTTATAAATATTTTTTTCCTACATATTACTATTTATTGTTTCAAAGCTACTTTAACAATATTTATTCTGTTAAGAATTTACTTCACTTTATTTGTGTGTGAAAAATGAGATACTAAAATCAACTAAATAGCTGTACAGGTTAATATCCTTTTTTGGTCCCAAAAATTGTTTATGCCACATCTCCAGGCATTTAATATGATATTTCACATAGACATAGACTTTGTATATCATAAACCTTGTATTCCCGTGTTAAGACTTCTGTTAAACAGTTCTAGTAGTCCTGTATGAAGACTTACATAAAACAGTCCTAATATCTCCACTGGCATCCTTCTTTTCAGACCAGCCGGCTAGTGCCAATCCAAGCAGCATTTCTACAACACAAAGTCCGTCCTCTACACCCACACCAACACCTTTTGGTAAGTTTAAATCTGAATCAGCCCTTAAACCTTAACTCCTAAGATACACACTTTGATGTGTTTGTAGTTCATTCCAAAAATAAATTAATAAATTACTTTTCAAGTTTAAAAGGTTTCAATTCTTACCCTGCACTACTGATAAGCAGCTTACGGCATTAAACTTCAACAGCCTGCAAGGTACTTCTGGTTTTGGTTTTATTCTGGTGAAATATATGCATTTTAATGCTCCCCCAAAATTTATTTTGGGGGGAGCATATAGTCGCCGCTTCGTCTGTCCGTCCGTGTGTCTGTCCGTGCACAATTTTTGTCTGGGCTATTTCTAAGCAACTAATGACCAGAATTCAATGAAACTTTATGCGGAGCTTCACTACCAAGAGGAGATGTGCATATTATCAACGGGTTCTGGTCGGATGATTTTTCAGAGTATTGGCCCTTTGAAATTTTCTATAAAAAAGTTCTTGTCCCACAACTACTGTGCCATCAAGACGTTTCCTTTTATCTGAATATATAGTGCAATATTGTGACAAAAAAAACCTTTGGGGAGCATCACCCGTCTCCGACAGTTTCTTGTTCATTTTGCTTCTAAGAAGGTTGAGCATTTTTGTGAGGAAAAGCTTGTACCCTATCTAACATCTCTCATGAACATTGTTAAAGATGAGAGTGTCATTTTGTATGAATCATTATATTCTTGTTTTGCCTTAAATTTACACCAGTTTTTATGTTTTTGAAAGGTTTTAAAGCTTTTTACCAGCAAAATCATACCATCATAAAAATACCTGTAACTGAGTGAAACTGCTAATAAATAAAATGTTATTATTACTTTTCCTCTATGACTCCAACTAGATAAACAAGTTTTTAATTGCTGTTAATATATATAGATTATCTTGTAACAGATTAATTGATATGAATGAGTTATATAATTTATATATACTATAACTTCTGAAGACATCTTGCAGTTTCCCAGGTCCCTAAATATAATTTAATACACAATGGTTAATAAACAACCATTTAGAGTTGTGATTATGGTGTTATCCTAAGTTGCCTTATAGCCATATTATCGAATAGAAAGATATTGTTAATAAGCCAATACAGAATTACTGTGATTCTTACATGTTATTGTTTGTCTTTAGGAAGATGGAACATGTATCATTTAATAAATACTATTAGTTCATATACTGTTAAATCATTACTTTTCATGGGAATAAGCTTTTGTTTACCAATTCGCAAATTTAACACCAAAACACCAGAAATTGATCAACGCAAGTTCCTCTTTTTATTAAATTCTGAATTTCATGAATTTATGTTTTCTCCAACATTTCTTTTTTTTATATTAAAAGTTCATGCCAACAAATATAAATGATTTTACAGTATGCAACAAATATTAAACTTGTTTTTCAGTGTCCCAGTCCACCTACGACTGCAGTTTTGAGACTGGAATGTGCACGTGGACTCAAGACAGGAGCGATAACTTTGACTGGACTCGAGCCCAGAGTCCAACTGGTACCCAGGTGACTGGACCCATCGTGGATCACACACTGGGAACCAGTAAGCACTTGCTTAGTTTACAGAGTAATGAGCCTCTTTCTGTGAAAACAAGGCTTGAGGAAATGTCGCCCAAGATTATCCTGGTCAGGGATAAATCAGGGCCAGGACGATGCTTAATTTTTACCTCTACTTGATTTTTGTTTGGGAAGACTTCCTTAAAACAAATAATTTCTCAAAAGCGAAGTGTCCTCCCTGATTAGCCTGTTAAGACTGAACAGGATTATCCGACATGACAATTTTTGCACATCTATTAATTATAGTTTTCACAAATCGTTTGAAGAAACCAGAATTCTCTTGTTTAGCTGCAAGGGTGGTGCGGTAGTCGAGTGGTAACACACTGGTCTACCATTCCAGAGGTTCCCGGTTGAATTCCTGGCCGGGGCACTGGAAAATTTAAGAAATGCTTCGTTTCCCACCCAACTAGAGATGTACTGGTATGATACCCAGGTAATTCTCGCGTGTATTGGTGCTATACACTGAGCATGTAAAAGAACCAAGGGATCTATTCGCAAAGAGCTAGGGTATCGCATCCGAATTCCTTGTATCTCAATACTGTCTCTTCTGCTTGCTGTCTCTTCAGAAAAAAACAAAGGACCCCATTTGAAATAAGTGCTTGCACTTTCATGGGTTATCGTTGACTGAAAGGTCAAAAGAAATACATACAAGGGTTATGTCAAACAAGAAATATCTTTAAAAAAGATATATGGCGTTGATAGTTAAATGAATGAGATCAAGGATTGCGAATGTCTTTTTCTGTGCAGTTCTTAGCTGCATCACACGCAGTATGGGATGTTAGGCTGAGTTTTTGCGGCTTATTTTACATTATTACATATTGCTGGTCATAAACCTATAGATACAAAACAGAAAACCAAAGAAGAATGGAAGTGAAATTAAAACATATGAGTCAACCTGCCACACGCGAAGTATCCGTATTTATAGGCGCGTTCTTCGAAACAAATCTGTTTTAGTGGTTTGTCGGGCATTGCTATTTGATTTGATTATTAATAGTATCAAGAATCATCGCGCTCATGCTTAATACATTAGTCAATATGGTGGAATAATTATTGTTAAATTAATCAAATATAATATGTATCATTGTATTGTTGAAAACACATTAAGAATCTATTATTGACATACCATAATTATATTGCTGAATATCTTCATTTAACATATTTCTGGTCTAAAGAAAATCCCAGGTCACCTAGTTCATGGATAGCGTCTTTATTATATAACGATTATTTTACTGGCCGCAAACTCCGGTGATGACCTGTATATAAACTCTGACATTCACACACTTGCCGCGAATTGACCCGATACCTCGCGGGTTGAAATGCAATGCATTAAAGTGAGGCCTCTCTTCCACTGCTCTTTATACTTTTACATGTTAACATGTTGACAGGAATATGGAAGTAAGTACTTAATATGAGAACATAGCCTTTAAGTATAAACGCTTTTGCGCTGACAATCCTCTGAAAATAAAAGATGCACGCACAAACTGTATTGATGTCGAGAATTGAGTGTAAAGCTGTTCTATCTATTCAGCCTTTTCATTAGACATTAAATTGTTTTATGCAGTAAAACCGTGTTACAAAGACGCGGATATGTTTCCAATGTTCTGGTGGTATACTCTAATCAGCCAATGGAATAAATGAAGTGTATTCATTTGTACCTAGCCGCAGGAAATTTTATTTGAATTTTATTGGACACTTACAAAGGTCAGGTAAGGTGAAAAGGTGGCTTAATACAGCTATGCTGAAAAAATGTTATGGAGGAATCAGTATGGATCTATTAAGTTGCTGAGAGATGATGGCAAATATTTCAATGGATTATGCATGTACTTTTCAAGCAGACAAGGTATTTAAAGCAGATGTTACCATGACATTTTTTACAAACAATGTTTTACATTGATGAATCTTACTGCATGGTGGTTTCCTTTTTTCACATGGGTATGCAGGCACTTTAATGTTAATATTTTGTGGTTGAAATGACTCCTCTGTTTAAAAATTCCACATAATTTGTATAATTATGCTCCCCCAAAATATATTTTGGGGGGAGCATATGGTCGCCGCTTCGTCTGTCCGTCCGTGTGTCTGTCTGTGCACAATTTTTGTCCGGGCTATTTCTCAGCAACTAATGACCAAAATTCAATGAAACTTTATGGGAAGCTTCACTACCAAGAGGAGATGTGCATATTATCAGGGGGTTCTGGTCGGATTATTTTTTACAGAGTTATGGCCCTTTGAAATTTTCTATAGACGAGTTAACGCGTGACGTCACACGCACCTGCAAAGTTTAGACTCCGCCCACTGGTTGGCAAAAGAGGTGCAATTTGTATAAGCGCATATAGAGAAGGTTGACGAAATCTTTTAATGATAATCATGCACAATATCGAATATAATTTTACTAATTATGTCTGAATAAAACATTAGCATGCAAGGAAATGCATCTTTGGAACGATTTTATTGTTTTTATTATTATTTGTTTTTACTGACAACGAACTCGGGAGTGGAACACAATCTAAGAGCTCGGTATGTGGTTAAACAAAAATCTCTCTATTTGGCACTTCATCGCGACCATTTTTAGTTAAAAACTTCTCAGAAATTAAAATTCTTTTAGAATGAATTAAATTTAATGAACGAAAACAAATAAGGATAAAAACAAACAACGAATAGGTCAATTGTATGTACGCGACATAGGGTAACTGATTTGAACCTTTATGTGTCTGGAAAAACTTACCTTCTTACACATTCAATAAATTCTTTTATTTAATGTAATTGTTTTATTTTATTGTTCACACTAATTTTGGCACTCTTTGTTGCAGCATTTATATCCCGGTGTATAATTGCACCTTTGTTATCACAAACCGATTATCTCGTTATGATCGGATACTGTCCAGACAATTACAAAGAAAACATGGTGTCATAAACCCAGGGACCTACACTTGGACCCCTGCATAAACCACATGTTGCAGACGAGTGTCTGGTCAGTAAACATAAGTCACGATACCTCTATGTCATCTCTTGGCATATTGAGCAATCATTTAAGCCACATTTTAAAGCTAAAAATACTGATAAGTTAATTTTTTATGAAATATTTTAACAAAAATGAAGACATTTGTCGGAAATGTATTAACGGGAACGAGTGTATATATTTATTAGCCAGTTAAACTTAATAATACATTGTTTAATAACTATACATTTAAATATTGTGCAATTTTACTGCTATGCAATTAAGGTATTTAACGGGTACCGGCAAAAGTTAACTCCGCTATTATGTGTAAAGATTGTACATTACTGCAGGGTCCGAAACACGATCATGAACATAAGCAGTCACAAAAGGGGCCGTTAGATAAATTAAATATACGCATCTATCATAAAATGCTATATTTTTATCACTCCTTATTACTAATAGAGATTTCAATATACATGCAAAGACAGTTACATTTGGGTAATTAATATGCAGGGTTTTTCCGTTTGTATGGTAAATTGAATTTATATTCATTCAATGTAAACGAAACGTAAATTCATTCAATGTAAAAGAAAATTACCACAATATTTAAAAATAGTACTGTATTCCGCTTTTTAGGGCTTTTTTTATAATTGATTAAATGCACCTCTGACTCTATTGATCGCTGATGAAATAAAACACTATCCACACCACTTAAAATTATAATACAATTAAAATATGTTTTATTAGTGTTTAAATATAATTTATTCAAGTCTTATTATCAGAAAGAATACGGCTAATTTATTGTTTTGTTTTGTGGAATTGTCAGTATTAAGTCTTCCGATCACGTTTACTCTATGCTAATAACTACTTCGTATTTTTATGAAGAGGAAATTTTACTTGTGAATATACATTTATTTGGTACTAAATATGCTATATTTGCACTTTTTTTTTAAAGAGTTTTAATGTTTATTTCGTATTTATTATCAATTTATTGACTAAACAAAAGCCCTTTATACATGTTTTACGTTACTGTAACCAGTGTTTTTGCCAACCAGTCAGTGCGCATGCGCGGAAAATCCCGAATGTAAACAATAACAATTAACTCGTCTATAAAAAAATTCTTGTCCCCCCAACTACTGTGCCCTCAAGATGTTTCCTTTTATCTGAATATATAGTGCAATATTGTGACAAAAAAAATCTTTGGGGAGTATCACCCGTCTCCGATGGTTTCATGTTTGATAAAAGCTTTGCAATCTTATTTTTCCTTAAAAAGAAACAAAGGGTGATGATTTCTCTTCCTTTTAACAGATATCCTTGTTTTGTCCTCAAAAATAGTTTCACAAATTATTCTTAACACTAACAGGCTTTATCTGTAGAAAATAGCACAGTTTTGTTGAAGCCTGTTTTAGTTGGCTGATGTATTTGTTCTCCCCTGGAGTGGTTAAAAAATCACACCCATGGTCTAAAAATAGATAATAAAAAAAGATAAAAACGCATTCTTACAGACCTCTTTCATTTAAAACTGGATGTAATGCATGTGCGTAAAGTGTTGTCATAGATTTGTCTGTGCAATTTAGGGACAGACCTTTGTTGGCTGACTGGATTTCTGTTTAAAAGAGACTTCCTTGAAGAAAAATAATAAATAAAAATTAATGCAGAAAGTTTTGTCCTGATAAGCCACTGCAGACTGCACAGGCTAATCTGGGATGACAATTTACACACATGCATTAACTCTTTCAGTGCTGGACCCGAATTTTTGAAGGCCTTTGCAAACAGTTTGGATCCAGATGAGACACCACAGAATGTGGCGTCTCATCAGGATCCCAACTGTTTGCTATTCTGATAGTATTCTTTGAAAAAAAATCAAAGAAAATGCTAATTTTAGAAATGCAGCAGACAACATTTTAACAGAAGACAAATTTCCCAACATGCAAAGGGTTAAGCCCATTATTTGCAGAACAATACTCATATATGTTCAGGTAACGGTTGGTACATGTATGTGGAGAGCTCGTCACAACGGCTGCCCAACAGCAAGGCTCGCCTGGTGTCAGCCATTGTGCCCACTCAGACTGCCTACTGCCTCCAGTTCTATTACCACATGTATGGACCAAATGTCAACGCCCTAAACATATACAAGCAGGTAATAAAATGTGGATGTAAGGATTTAAATTAAATTGGTTAACCCTGCCTGGCTTTGATATCATTTTGACTCAGGTCTGAAGTCCCTTAAAATATTAATTTATATGAATGATCTTTATTACTAGGTTCAAGTTTTAAAGGCTTCATTTCCAATGCGAAGATGCTGGTGGGCAGCAAACAGTATAAAACCTGAACAGACTGCTAGATTCTCTGAGTAGGAAAGGGTTGACAATCTTATATAATCAGAGATGCGAAATAGATTTTTATGATGGTAATAAGGTCCCCAAAACTGCATGTGAGTGTCATTGATTACCATAACTTGTCAAAAGTACACGTATCATAAACCCAAACACAAATTGTCATGAAAATTTATTATTTTATTGATAAATATATTTGTATGGTCAAATACAAACAAATTAAGGTATCTGTCCAAACTGTGTCCCGCATGACAGTTTCTATAAACTGAGAACAGTTGTATGTATGAAGCAATAAAAAGGATGCTATGGTATTTACTATGAAAATCAGGTAATGAGGTCAGTTAGTAATAAGGGAAATATATATTACAATACAAAAATATGAGCCACACCTGTATAAAAAAAAGGTTTAATGTATGTGTGTAAAGACTGTGTGCACTCTGCTTTTATGATATTTTCTGTTTAAAGAAAGTATCTCCTTAGCAAATATCCATTTAAGAAAGAAAGTGTTGTCCCTGATAAGCCTGCGCTGACTGCACAGGCTATTCTGGAGCAACACTTTACAAACATGCATTAAACCCCTTTTCACAGAGCACGGCTCATATTGTTTTTCTGACATCCTTCTGATTGATGCAGGTCGGTAGCAACCTTGGAAGTGCGGTTTGGACGAGGGTTGGGACTCAAGGCAACCAATGGAATCTAGGACAGACAGATCTCCCGGCCTCCGCCTCTACATACAACATTGTGTTTGAGGGCGTGGGTGGGCCTGGTTACCGCGGAGATATCGCCCTTGACGACATCAGGGTGTTACCAGGATCTTGCTCTTACAGTGGTTTGCATCATTTTTTATTGACTGTTTGTGGTTTATATTGTTATAGAGATGAGTAAAAGAGGTATAGATTACGGTCTTGTAGTAATTTTAGAGCTTATATGATTAAACAGACATTTTGTTTTTACCATTAACAAAATATTTGTTTGATATAAAGAAGTAGTGTTACTAGTATCTTCGCTAAATGAGGCTTAATAGGGCCTTTTGTTTTTAAGATATGCATTATTAATTCGAATTCATAAGAGTTTAATAACATAATGAATCAACATTTAAAAGCTTACTCCTAAGACTGAGTGTTTTGTTTTACCAATTAACTTTCAATTTCTTGCCAGCTGGCATACCCTGCACGTTTGACAATGGACCATGTGGCTGGAAGCAGAGTCGCGCAGATGACTTTGACTGGGTTCAGAGGTCAGGTAGCACACCTACAGCCATGACGGGACCCACTAACGATCATACAACTAACACTAATACGGGTGAGTCAATGAAGAACAAAGGCGAGCTGATTTTTATATGTGCATGAACATAAAAACACAGCTATAAAACAGGAAAGTTTCTGGAAATACTTCTTGGAACTGCAAGCTTACAGGCAGCAATACTTTTATGTATAATATTTGTTACATTCATTGAAACCTGCAGTAACCATATCTTATCAGCTCTTTGTGCAAACAAACATAAATAAATGACGTAAAAATATGAGTTCCTTGATGTCTGTGGCAAGGCAATTATAGGTTTATTGTTTATGAAATTACATTTTTTTATTGTGGTAAATCAATTGCAAACTTTACTATTTTACCACATTTTCATAAGAAAAAACAGATATTTAATAACAGACAATTTAACTGGACAATTATATATATATGAGATTATTGGTGATTTTCCTAAGCAGCATTTTGGATGAGGATTTTACATCATAAAATATATTCCGGTCAGAAAATTGTATTGATGAGGACTTTGTAAAAATTTTTGGATACAAACTTATCAAAATATTATGCAAGTATGTACATTTTTTCCACTTCAGGTTCGTACATGTACATAGAGTCCAGTGCCCCACAGAGGCCTGGACAGAAGGCTTGGCTGGTCAGCGACTATGCCTCGGGCAACGTTACACAGTGCATGACCTTCTACTACAGCATGTATGGCGCAAACATTGGCACACTTAACCTGTACATAATGACGGGTGTTGCATTGCCATCCACTCCAGTGTTCTCAAAGTCTGGTAACCAAGGCAACATGTGGATCATGGGTCAGGCCACTCTCCAGTCCCCGCAGACATACCGGGTAATATTCAGTGATACAAATGACAAATTGCTTTATTGTGATGATGAGATGCTGATGATTGATTGTTTTATTGTGATAATGAGGTGCTGATGATTACTTGCTTGATTGTGATGGTAAGGTGCTGATGATAACTTGCTTGATTGTGATGGTGAGGTGCTGATGATTACTTGCTTTATTGTAATGGTGAGGTGCTGATGATTACTTGCTTGATTTTGATGGAGAGGTGCTGATGATTACTTGCTTGATTTTGATGGAGATGTGCTGATGATTACTTGCTTTATAGTGATGGTGATGTGCTGATGATTACTTGCTTTATTGTAATGGTGAGGTGCTGGTGATTACTTGCTTGATTTTTATGGAGAGGTGCTGATGATTACTTGCTTGATTTTGATGGAGATTTGCTGATGATTACTTGCTTTATAGTGATGGTGATGTGCTGATGATTACTTGCTTTATTGTAATGGTGAGGTGCTGGTGATTACTTGCTTAATTTTGATGGAGAGGTGCTGATGATTACTTGCTTTATAGTGATGGAGATGTGCTGATGATTACTTGCTTTATAGTGATGGTGATGAGCTGATGATTATTTGCTTTATTGTAATGGTGAGGTGCTGGTGATTACTTGCTTAATTTTGATGGAGAGGTGCTGATGATTACTTGCTTTATAGTGATGGAGAGGTGCTGATGATTACTTGCTTTATTGTAATGGTGAGTTGCTAATGATAACTTGCTTTATTGTGATGGTGAGGTGCTGATGATTACTTGCTTTATAGTGATGGAGAGGTGCTGATGATTACTTGCTTGATTTTTATGGAGAGGTGCTGATGATTACTTGCTTGATTTTGATGGAGAGGTGCTGATGATTACTTGCTTTATAGTGATGGTGAGGTGCTGATGAGTAATGAATTCTTTTAAAATGGTAAGACATGGGGATGTTGATGATTACATGTAGTTAGTTACATATGTTTGATAGTACATCTCAGCAAAAAACTAATTGGTGATAGTGAGACTCAGCCCACCTGATTTAACTCTTTTCGTGTGTTTTTTTTAGGTAGAAGATGGAACAATCTTCTGGCTGTACAAATATTTTAACCAACTTTCACATTGTTCCTTGCTGGAATAAAACTCGCAATTTGTCTTCTTATATTGTATGTGCCATAAAACCACTAAATGTTTTCCTGCAGGTGGTGTTTGAAGGAGTCATAGGCAACGGTTACCAAGCGGATATCGCCATTGATGATGTGTCCCTAGCCCCAGGAGCTTGCCCATTGCCAGGTGGGAGGATGTTTTCATCTCATTTAGATTTTATAGTTTTTTCTCTGAGAGTTTACCGGTATTCAATGGTGTTACTGTAATAATCTTTTATGATAATGTCATATATTTTTTTAAGTTGTATTGAGTTTTGTTCTAATTACATACACGAACAAAAGTGTGAAACAGTCTCAAAACCTGTTGTGACGATTCCTTATTTATTTATTTTTAAATTACGGAATTATTATGCTATGAATTATTTGTATTTCTTATATTCTTATTGTGTGCAATCTGTGTTTTGTCTGAAAAGACATATTGAAAATAGATCGTTCAACAAACATAGACAAAAAACTTGTCTACCATACAAGTAATGTTTGTTTTTTCACTTTATATGTACTTTTCCATTAAAAAAACTTTATATGAACTTTTCAATGCATCAAAATACAATCGTTTTTTGTTTCCAGGAAATTGTAATTTCGAGAAGGGACTATGCTCATGGACAAACCTAGCAGCTGTGGATGATTTTGATTGGATAATAGGTCAAGGAAACACCCCATCAGCACTCACTGGTCCGGCCAATGACCACACACTGGGAACTGCAATTGGTAGGATCACTGTATAGCTATTTTTGTACACATGGGCTTCGCTTAGCGAAAACAGGATTAATGCATAAGCGAGTGTCATTGCATGTGTTGTCCGCCAGTACTAATCAAAACAACATTTTGATTGTCTGCTTTTATGGCATGTTTCGTTTAAAGGAAATCTCTTCTTAGCAATAATTTAGTTTATGCATAAAGTGTTGTCTTGATTATAAGCCTGTGCAGACAACACAGGCTAATCTCGGATGATACTTCAAGTACTTGCATTAATCCATGTTGTCCCTGAATAAGGCTCATATATTTTAAGATAGAGAGAAATTCTCCTTAAACAAACTGTGATGATGAATTCCCATATGGCATCACCCTTTTGTGCATCTATATTACAACATTTATTACCTCTTAAGCATAAAGGTCTGCGTAAGAACAAAATGCAATACAATTGTTAACAAAATATCACTTATGCTATACATGAGTAAGAAAATTATGAATGTTAAATAATGCTAATAGTATAGAAATATGCAAATAACAATACATTTTAAGTTTGAATTCATGTTTTTATTTAATGCCATTCAATTGTATTTTTATCAATAGAAATCGATAGTAAAATCAATAAATTGTTTCAAATTTGGTTAGACTTGATATATAATTTATATTTCTATAAATTATCTGGTATCTGGTACATTCCAGGACACTATGTGTTTATTGAGGCCTCAGCCCCTAGAGTGCCTGGCAACCGAGCGGATCTACAGAGTCCAGTGTTTCAACCCTCAGGCCCACGTTGCATCAACTTCTGGGCTAACATGCACGGGGCGGATGTAGGAACCCTGCGAGTTAACCTGGTTCCTGCCAACAAAACTGCTGGGGGAAATATGGCCACAATCTGGGAGTTAAGCCAGACAGACAAGGGCGTGGCCTGGTTCCAGGGTGCAGCCCCCTTTAACAGTCTTGTCCCTTACTATGTAAGGATTCTGAGTTTTTTTCATTTAATACATAGAGGATATTTGTTGGACTTGGTGGAATATCGATTTAAATTCATGAGTGATCATATAAAATAATATTTTCACGAGTGGTGCAGCCAGGAGTGAAAATTTATTTTTTCTATGATCACGAGTGAAATAAAATCGATATTCCACCAAATCCAACACAATGCAGAGTAGTTGCCCCTGAGGGTCATAATAGGGAGACCAAAGATATCTAAAAATAGTTGCAGTAAAACAATGAAAATTATCAATAACTTCACTGCTATTTTTCACTGGTTGAAACAGTGAAATTTTATTTTTAAATAATCTTTATGTTCTTATAAACAGCAATGCAGAGTAGTCGCCCATGGTAAAATTGTCTTTGATTGAGGGTAACAATGGGGAAACCAAAGATATCTAAAAACATTTCCAGTAAAACAATTAATTTATTGATAATTTTCACTGTTATTTTTCACTGTTTGAAACAGTATAATATCAGTTTTAATTAACTGATATTTCTCTATAAACCATTGGAAAGCATAAAATAACTTGTATTATTAATGATGAAACAACAACAATTAGGCTTTAAGAATTCTACTTACTTTTTGCCTTCTTCGAAATATAAAATATGTTTAAATCATGTTGTTATACGTTTTAGATCGTGTTTGAAGCAGTGCGAGGGAAAGGTTACCTCGGTGACATTGCGCTTGACGATATCTCATTCACCAATGCCCAGTGTTTTATAACACCTCCTGAAGCCTCCACTCCCTACTCCATGTCCACATTCTTCCCCTCGGCTGGGACGACCATTATACCTACAGGTTTGCTTTTTTTGAACTCTTTCCTGCTCCAAATCGAGTCCAAATGGCTTTTTGCAACCAGCAAAAAATCAGAGCAGCCTGCGAGTTACATGCAGTCTGTTCAGGTGTTATGCTGTTTGCTGCTCATTATCATATTTTCATTATCATAGGGTTGGAAGTTAAGCCTTAAAAAATTGAATCTATTCAGTAAGCTTTTTAATTAAATATGATTTTCTTAGATACAAAAAAATGTATATATTAGAGGTAATGGGCTAATTAAAAATTCAAAATGTTAGGACTTTTTTATGATATAAGGGGAGTGGTTGTAGTTTTAGTGTTATTCTTTATTTTGACAATTTAAAACATACAAATCAAAGCTCCAATGTAACAAGTATTCTTAATGGTGATTATTTAATTTGGGGATTAAGTTAATAGACCTAAGAATTATGTTAATTGGCTTGGACTGTATGTTGGATACTATTTTCATATACTTCAATTATTTTTTGTTTATGAGGAAACATAAATAAATGATTTTTGCTAATGCATGCTTCAAAAAAGATTTGCTTGTCAAAAAGACATTAATGTTTCAAGCATATTTGCCTCAATCAACAATTTGTGGAAAAAAACGTGCGTAAATTATATAATTATAATTGTCAGACTTGTGTTACTCAAATGTTTACTTTTTATCTAAACACGAAAATTTGCTGTTTCAGTTTATTAGTAATAGCAAAAATCTTAAAACTTTCCGGACAAGGACATACGAGTATTCTGAAAATATTTTTTTGTGGGAAAAAGGGGCAAGATGCATGTGCAAAAAGTGTAACTCGATTGAGCCAGTAGAGTTTGCACATACTAATCAGGAAACACTTTCCACTTTCATTGTATGTTCATTTTAAAGGAATTCTCTTTTTACTGAACATAAAATTTACAGGGAAAGTGGAACAACACTCTATGCACATGCATATATTCTTGTTTTCCCAGAGTACAGTATTATTTAATTTTTTTTACTGCATTTCCAGTTGCCCCATCTCTGCTGGACTGCACATTTGAGACCGATACATGTCGCTGGACTCAGAGCCGAACAGACCAATTTGATTGGACAAGAAACACGGGTACTACCTCTACCGCCCTAACTGGACCTACCGTCGATCACACACTTGGCACTGGTGAGTCTTTAAATCTGACTTCAAGAAAATGGTTTTCATCATAAATATTCATTTGTATTGAGATGAACATTCAGTCATACATAAATTTGTCATCAGATAATTGATAAGACAGGGTCAGGATTTGTTCTTTAGTATCAAGTATTGTGTACTGGTTCAACAGGAGAGAGTCAAGAATCTCTGGAAGTCTTAGGCTTTCAATGCATTCAGCTGAATTAAAAATGACTTCCTGTGAGAAAACTGGGGCTGGCTTAGGGATAAGCTTTTGGAAAGAAGAGACTTTCTTTAAACAAAAAACAACAACAGGAAACGGCAAAATGTTGTGTCTTATTTGTCTGTGCAGACCGCATATGCAGTAAACCTCATTTTCCTCAAATGTTTCAACTGGTTGATCCCTCCTACAGGCACAGGGCATTACATGTTTATTGAGACCTCCTCACCACGGCAACCAAACGACACTGCCCGCCTGGAGAGTCCGTTAGTTCCACCAAAAGGCAATGCCCAGTGCATACGATTCTGGTACCACATGTATGGGCCAGACATCAACACGCTGAATGTGTACACTATGATCAACAATGTTCTGAGCAGACCAGTTTGGTCTCGCACAGGAACCGTGGACAATCAGTGGCATTTCCAGGCTGTGGACCTCACAACTACCGGCGGAACTGTGTTCAAGGTGACCTACTTAGTTCAAGCTTATTAATTGCATCAAAAGCCTAAGGCTTATTTAAAGGCTAGCTACTAGTCCATATCCTTGCTAAAAACAGTAATTGGTGTCTAAGGCAGAGATCTCAAGAATGCTCCCACAGTGGTGATCAAACTGTGACCTCCATGTTGCTAGACGCACACCATTTCCACTAGCCACAGCTAAAGATGACCTATTTATTATGTTGGTGTTTTTTTGTTCCTTCTGTAAAAGATAAAGAATTGAATGGTTTTGGAGCGATGGCGTTGTGCATTGTTTAGTTGGACTGGTGAAGAAGAGATTGTAGAATGGACGCTAGGAACATTGTAGTGAATGTGGCTTCCATAGTGTGGTCTCTGGTTAGACCTCTGCTTGTTCTTGATGATTGGTCTCAAGGTATTTAGGTCTCTTGTAAGCATCACAAATGTAATAGGTTTAAAATAAAATAAAAAATAAGCATCAATTTAATTTTTGAGTTTAAAAGGTATTTCATTAGATTATCTTTTTTTTCATACAATAACACCAATGATTGGTAGTACCAAGGATTCCAATGATGATTTGGGGAAATTTTCTGTTCCACATGTCTAGATAGATGACTTTTATTGTAATTAATTTAATTTTTTTTAAATCTGAATGTGACCATGTTTTTTGTGAACATTTTAGCATAAAATGAACATTGTAGAGGTCAAACCTCTTTTTTGTGTAGCAGCAAAAAAAAAGAGAAATTCCCATATTTATTATTTTGTTACCATGGTAAAACTTGTTTCAGATTGTGTTTGAGGGGGTACGAGGTATCAACTACCGTGGCGACATTGCCATTGACGACATTACTTTCTCACCAAACCCTTGTCAACAAATAGGTATTGAAGCATATGCGTAAATGGTATTTATCAATAATAATGGGACACCCAAATTGTTAACAAAATTCGGTTATAATGCTTTCTGAATGCTTTCTGAAATATTTTTAGTTGACTTCCTTTTGTGCTGATACAGTAGTGGTGTTTTTATTGTTAGGCATGTGAAATCTCTTTTTGTGATAGTATTACTTTTGCTTGTTAAACATATGGTTGCTTTAAAACCTCCAACAACTGCTGAGATAAAATAAATCATATTTCACATTTTTCATTTGTGACATTAAACTGAACATTATATATTTGTTTGCAATTGGTAGAACTCTGACAAATGTAGGATAAAACACATCTTCATTTAGTTGCCAACCTGTGTGACTTTGAACTGAACACATGCGGATGGACTCAGCTGACGACAGACATCTTTGATTGGACACGCAGAAGCAGCGGTACCTCCTCTGTAGGAACAGGGCCAACTAAGGATCACACCTATGGCACCAGCACAGGTAGGAAACCATGTGTCATGAATAATTTGAGCCTCTTTCTGAGAAAACTGGGCTTATTGCATGTGCGTTAAGTGTCATAGCTCATTACCCTGTGCAGTCCACACAGACTTATCTGGGAGAACAATATCTGTATATAATGGGTTTTTGTTTAGAAAGACCTTTTTTAAACAAAAAATCCAGAAAGGAGGAAAATGTTGTCCCTAATTTGCCTGTGCGGAATGTACAGGCTGATTTTGGATGACAGTTTATATAAATGCATTAAGAGTACATTTTCCCAGAGCGTGCCTAAATTTCATGTATTTGAAAAAAAAGGAAATTACTCCTAGCGTTCTTTTTAGAAACTTGTGTATTTAAATGAGATTTCCTTTATTTTGCGAACCTGTTAAAACCCAGAAGCTATATACAAAGGGTAGAACAACATATATCACTACATCATCTGTCTTGCAGGCCACTACATGTACACTGAGGCCAGCGCTCCAAGGGTACCAGGCGACTCGGCACAGCTTGTTACCACACCCTATTCTTCACCACAGGGAGGCTGCCTCAACTTCTGGAGCAACATGTACGGCGCAACCATGGGAACACTCAACGTAATCATGAATAACGGCGCCTCGTCTACAAAATTGTGGTCTCGTAGTGGTAACCAAGGACCTAACTGGCAGCTTTGGCAGGTTTCTGTTCCAGCCAGCGCAAACTACACGATCATGTTTGAAGGAATTGTGGGTAATGGGTTCACCAGCGACATGGCCATCGATGATGTTTCAGTGACAGCAGGGTCTTGCACTCTTCCTGGTGAGAAATCGTTGACCTAAATTCTTATACTGCATGTACAAGTTTTATTTTAATATCTCCTTTCAAAGATAGCGGCATCTAGCAATCACACTGTCTGTATGTCTCTGGGTCTGTTTGTGAATCCTGTTGGTCTGTGCCTTTGTGGAAAACTTGCTGTCTTTGCTATTACTTTGCCTCTTATTGATCGATTTTGAAATACGTTGGCACAGTCATATGTTGATGTGTTGCATTTAAAACTTGTCTCTCTGTCTTAAATGTTTTGTTGTCTCTTAGAGATCAGTGCTGAAATTTGACAGCTTGTTTCTGACGTAAGTGAACGAACACAAATTAAAGCAAATAAAACAGGCATATATGTAATTCTTCCATAAAGAGGCAATCATTAAAACACTAACTTGAGACTGCTTTATGTGTTTTTACAATTCAAGCTTACTCCAATTGTTTTCCAGTCCTGAATTGTTTTGCCAACAATTATCTATACTTTTATTTGTTCAACATATGTCCTTTGCTTTATGGTTCTCTGAATGGATTGCAGATTTTTGCATGGCCTATTTGTACACTTAATGTTAAGATTAAATAATCTAATCTAAGGTCAAATGTTCATCTGCGTAAAACATGTAGCAGTAAGTCAAAAGTTAAATGAATGGATATGCATTCTTGTCTGGATTGCAGGTAACTGCAATTTTGATGACGGCACAATGTGTACATGGAGCAACCTGCGCAATGACAACTTTGATTGGCTGATAGGCAGTGGAGCTACTACCAGCTCCTTTACTGGCCCCTCCTCAGACCACACCAGGGCGAACTCTGGAGACAACAGTGGTACGCATTCATTTCTGTGGATCCAGATATTTTGTGGAAATCATTTGTATAGTAATGAAAACTGAAAACTTGAATATTACAATATGTCTCTACTTGTTTTGCGATGGGATCTTTGAAACAACTCAAGTTTGACTTAATCCTTTCCCACTCAGAAGCAAAGTGAAAACGCCAATGTGCAAACAGCATTAAACCAGAACAGCCTAAGAGTAACTCGCAGTCGACTGTTCAGGTTTTATCCAGTTTGTTGCTTATCAGTATCTAAAGGTTGGAAATGAAGCCTTAAACACTTTAATCTAGTAAGAAAAGGTCTTTAATAAAATTTATCTTTCTTAATGCGTCAAAATAGGTATCTAAGTGGTAAAGGGTTAATTAATACAAACTAAGAGTTAACTTGGCAGCTCAAGATGATGATGTTTGGGTGTTCATACATTCTCACTGTGGACGTGTCTTTCACAATTTAATTTGTTTATTTATAAAAGATTAAACAAAATCTGGAAAGAAGAAACATAATGTTATTGTTGTAAACTGCAGAATTCTTATCAAAACTTTTGTTTTTACCACATTTATATAGCGCCCTTTTCATACAGTATGTGCATTCAGATGCGCTTTAAATTTTTTCCCCCAATCACTGGGTCATAAGTCGTCCGTTAACATTTTGGCGCAGTATCAGCCACAGCACATTGGCTTATTTACCTCACAGGTACCCATTTATACACCTGGTTGGAGTTTAAGTGAAAGATAGAATTCCTATTTGATGACGCTGTTTAAGTCCACAAACAGACATATGACATGGATTGACATGTGGACTGAGGCTTCATAGAAATCCTTGCACATTTTTTTTTCTTCCAGTTCTTACGATTTATTTCCTGTTTTTTCCAAAACTCTTCATGCATTATCAGCGGTGCAAAGAGTTATTATGCAGGACATTGTCAATTCCATGGGTTCATATATATCTCTTACAATAATTTTTTCTCTCTTTTACACCATTTCTTTTCTACATAACCATCGAATGACGTAAAATTTTACAGGCAAGTACCTGTTTATTGAGACAAGTGCCCCGAGGGTTCCAGGGGACGTGGCACGTATCTCCAGTCAGACTTTCAACCCAACCACAGGCATGTGTATCAACTTCTGGTTCCACATGTATGGCTCCACCATTGGCACACTCACAGTCTACCTGGTTACTGGGGCAACCAACACCACGCTCTGGTCACTGAGTGGCGACCATGGGGACCAGTGGTTCAATGGACAGACTGGATACTCGTCTGTTACTCCTTTCACGGTATCCTTCGACTCTATTGTTTCATCCCCTTCCTAGAGATTAAGCCACCCCCATGTTTTGCAATTAATGACATACTTTTGATGAAGGTTAACAATCTGGTTTTGAAAAAATACATCGCATATTGTTTTGGAGTTCAAAGCATTTGAATTTTAGATTTTGTTTTAAAAATAATATAAAATGTTTAATAAAAGTGTGCAAAAAAGATTACTTCTGTTGTGTTGACACCATAATAAGGAAAAAAACTTTAACTTTGAACTCTCTGTTTTGTCGATTTGCATAGGTTTTTTTTAACTTAAAATTTCTTGTATTTTACTCTTATGTGACTTTTTTTTTACATTTTAGATCGTCTTTGAGGGTGTGCGTGGTCCAAGTTACCTGGGTGACATTGCGCTTGATGACATCTCGTTCACACAATCTAGTTGTGGAGGTAATAATATTTTTAAAAAATTAGTAACCTATGACACAGATCTCAAAACTGGCATTTGTAACAAACAAATCATGAAATCTTTTTATGTCAATAGTGTGTCCTGCAGTTAACACACAAGATTACTTTAATCCTTCAGTTTTATCCTTGAAGAAATTATCACTTTGACCAATTTTATTTTCGTACAAATTCCTTTTTACCACAATACTATGTTTAATAAAAAATAATATTGAAGGGAGTGACGAAGTTACATTTGTCAGCCGAATAATTCTCACCGGCCTTTTTCTGATGCAACTCTTAGCTGTAATAGCTGCTTACTTCATGATAATAACACATCTGCAGTGCCATGCAAAATATGTCTAATGCATCTAGCATAGGTCCAGACAAGCCTGGGCATATGGCCAGTCTGGGCAGGAGCTACCCTGTCTGCCATTAAGTGAGGAAAGTTTTAGCAGATTTGTCAGCAGATAGGGTAGCTCATGACAAGACTGAGATTGTGCAGGCTAGTGGTCTTGAGCTATGAAAGATATAATTGCATAAGACCACTTTAACGCGGCTCCTATATGATTTTGTTTGCCCAGTTCAACCACCAGAAGCCTCCCCATCTGGTCAGTCAACATCTAGAACTTCACCCTCTACAGTCACCACTCCAAATCCAGGCTCCACCCCAGGTGAGGCAAACATACTGGCTTGTAAGAACAGCTTCTTTTAACAGTGAACTTTGTGTCCTAACAGGCCGTATTAATTGTAGTTGAATTGTGTCCGTGAAATGCAGTTCATATTTGAATAATGAAAGTATTGTATGGTAGCTATCTTTTCTCTCCCATTTATAACTTTACAAAATTCTGTGTATTCTTAGAAATAGAAATATTCTATAAGAAATAGTGACAAATATGGGTCGTATTCATACAATGAACATATTATTTCTTTTTTTGCTCCCAGCTTCCACCATCTATGACTGTGACTTCACCAATGACTTGTGCATGTGGGGTCAGTCCCCTGACGATAATTTCGACTGGACCCGAGCCCAGGGGCCTACAGGGACTCTCATGACTGGACCTACCAATGACCACACCTCCGGAACCAGTGGGTTTAGCTTCAGTTGTTTACGCTAATTGTATAAAAAAGACAACTGTATCTATGATGGTTGCATATACTTTATATTTTGCAATATTTCATGATGGGCAACAAAATTGAAATTTCTATGTATGAATTATTTAAAATAACCTTCATAATTAAGCATTATTGAAAATGTTTAAAGTTATAAGAACTGTGTTTAATCTCCACATACTAGTTGTGGTATTTTTATGCCCCCACAATTATAGCTGGATGCTGTGTTAACTTAAGGTTGCTGTATCAGTAATGCATCATATTACATTCCAATCTCCTAGGCAACGGTTGGTACGTGTATATTGAGACCTCTGCGCCGCGCAAACCCAACGACACGGCCATCCTCCAGAGTCCCGTGATCTCAGACCAGCAGACTCGCTGCCTCAGCTTCTGGTACCACATGTACGGCACGGATATCAACACCTTGCTCGTCTACCAAAAGTCTCAGCAGGGAACCGGCCTCGGCAACAACATCTGGAAGAAGTCTGGTAACCAAGGCAACCTGTGGGTCCAGGCCACTGTTACCCTCCAGCCACAAACTGGTGGCTACAAGGTACTATAATCAGAGGTTGTTTATGGATCTGAAAAGTAATGGAAAATTGGCTTTGTTGGGGAAATAAAATCATGTAATGAGTAAAATTTGTTCTTACCATATTAAACCCTGTTTAATGGAGTGTATTTTTAACTAGGGGTTATCTTTAGTTGGACTAATCTATGGCTATAATTTGCCAATTTGTGTACCTTGTTTTGGACTATCGGTAAACTTGTGACAGCTTTATTAAGTATTAGAAACTAAGAGTTTGCATTTTATGGGTGTTTTTCTTCGCCCGCTACATAGCACAATAGTTATTAGCCTGTATTTATTTCCTTGATGAGCATTTTAAGCGTGATGCTTATTTCTTGAATTGTTAATTTGAATTTATTATACATGAATTGCATTGACTCTTTTGCATGAATTTTAAATTAATTTTAATATCTTATGATACTACCGGTACCAATGCACAACTTTTAATTAATGATAATGCCTGTTTGTAGCACACCAAAAATCAACCCAGATACCTGAGCATGATACATCTGTATACACTCTATTGCACGCTAATATGGATCTCTGATCAATGAGATTTTTCTATATCTCTTTATAGCTCTATCTCCATTGATGTTAACATGTTCCATTATATTATGTAGATTATATTCCAAGCCTTGCGTGGACTCAACTTCCGAGGAGATATTGCTCTTGATGACATAAGAGTCTCTGTGGGACAGTGTGCTCAAACAAGTAAGATCATTGTTACAGTAACAGTGATCAGGAATACTCTAATAAAGTGTAAACTGATGGGATAATAAACATTGATGTTTCTTCAAGAAATAATATCAAAGATTATTTCAGAAATAATTTCCAAGTGAAAAGATTTTGGACTTTAAAATGAACAGAGAAATATATTTGAGTTGAAACTTGTTTAAGGGGTTGGTTATTAAGCTGCTAATTATTATTGTGGATTATTGAACTCTTTACCACTTAGATCTGTATTTAACCCTGGGCTTAATGCACGTGGGTAGCGTGTTGTGCCAGTTAGATACAACACTCTCCATCTACACTGGATTTTTATTTTGAAAGGACTTATATTATTATTGAAATGATAATTGCTTTTTGCCCCTTTCAGACAACCCCACTGTGTGCGACTTTGAGCAGAGCACACTCTGCAGTTACACCCAAGACACCACAGACACGCCAAACTTTGACTGGACATGGATAAGTGGAGGTACAGCAACAGTGGGTACCGGACCCACCACGGACCATACCACAGGAACCAGTACAGGACACTATGTGTACATTGAGACTTCTGCTCCCAGACAGCCCAATGACACCGCCAGGTTGATCAGCCCTTCGTATCAGCTTCAGGTACACGGATCGGGCCAATTTGTAGATGTGCTGGGTTTGATTTTTTTTTATTGTTGACTGGTTGTTTAAAAAGCAAATTTTATGGGCCTAACTTAAAAGAACTTTAAATTATTATGCTTTTGAACAAGATATTTACCTATCAAAGTCCTGAATTATCATTATTTTCTTAAATGTGTTGTCTAAACTAAAACAAATATGAAAAAGAAAATTCTTGGAATCTTTCCAATCATTAACTGCAGAAAAAATTGGTGTTTTTTTGTGTTTTTTTGTGTGTCCTGAAATATTATGTCATAAAAATTGGCAGTACAATAAAGTATCTCTTTAAGGTAGTGCACCTCTAATGGGCACATATCCAAATATAATCTAATTAATTATTTTCTTAATCAGCATCATTTCACTGAACTACATGCAAATTTGTAGGTAGGCTTTCCATGCTTTTTAAAAAAATATACCGATTTTTTCAAAACAACCCCCACGCTCGGCTTTTGTCCAGTTTGTTTTCACCCCTGGGGTATATAAAAGTTCCATAATTCATTCAAATTTCCAAATATGGGCATGCAGTTGGTGTGTACAGATGCTGTAAAGGTGTTTAAAGTTTAAACAAGATGAAATAAGTATTCTTTTACAGACATTTATTTTTTACAAATTTTTATCTATGGAAGAGCACCATGAAATGTAAGTGATTTCAGCCAAGTAAAAATTGGGTCGGTTAAAAACAAAGTGTCATAAAATTCAAAATAGTATCATTTAAGTCATATTTTAAACTTAGTTTTTATAGAAACACTATATACAGCAAAACTACCAAGAACTAGACAGATTTACCGTTTACTTTTTGAAATAAAAATAAAAATGCAACATGCATGGTTCGTATTTTCAACGGTAAATCACCCAATTTCGCCATAACGTTGTTTTAATTTTAATAATTGAAAAATGTGCATAAAAATTGCAACATATTTAACAATAAATATAGCTTATATGCCATATTAAATCAAATTACGTTAGAAAATAAATAAAACGCGTCGCAAAAAAGTATACGTCGTCGGCAGGATTCGAACCTGCGCGGGAATATCCCAAAAGATTTCTAGTCTATCGCCTTAACCACTAGGCTACGGCACCTAATAGTAGGCTCTTCAACCTTCGAAGAAATCGCGGGAAATCATTAGAGGTGCACTACCTTAAAACTATGGTTTCTTGTGAATTATAATTCTATCCTTAACTTTGTTGTGTTTAAATAACAAAACTTGAACAGGAAATGTTCTTAGCATCTTTTCAATCATAAACTGCAGTAAAAAATATTGTTGTTTGTTGGTGTTTTTGTTTGTGCTTAGCAAAATAAAGTCATAAAAATAGCCAATTCGTTAAAATTTTTCTTTAAAACTATGGTGTCATGAGGCAGCAGCTTTGTGCTAACAATTGTTCATTCAATCAAAGTTTTTACATATGCTTACCCCAGGGCTCTGGACTGCAACGTTAAGCATACATTCAAAGTTTTTACATATGCTTACCACCAGGGCTCTGGACCACAAAGCTTGAATACATTCATTCCAAGTGTTTTACATATACTTACCCCAGGGCTCTGGACCACAATGCTTGAAGTTCTGGAACCACATGTACGGGCAGGATATCAACACACTCAACGTGTATGTGACTGCCTCGGGCCAGGCCAATAACCGTGGAGCACCTGCCTGGACACGCTCTCTGAACCAGGGTAACCTATGGAAACAAGCCCAGGTCACCATTAACCCAACTGGAAGCTATCAGGTGCGATAATTTTATCATAGCTCATATAAGACTTTGTAGAAGTTATATTGAAGAAGATGAAAAAATACAGAAAAAGGTAAAATGGAGTTACAATTCAGTACTATATTTCGATACTTTTTCAGATTGTATTTGAAGGCATCAGGGGCCGTAACTACATGGGAGATATTGCTATAGACGATGTCATGGTAACAGCAGGTGCCTGCTCTGGATCCGGTGAGTTCACTTTTTTCCTTGCTTGCAATTTTCTCACACAAACTGTATTGTGTCATGCAATTGTTTGATAAATATCTTTATTTATGATGGCATTAATAATAATACTCTCATATTAACTAATCACACTTGATCAGTGATACATATTAGATGATGAATTGATCTTTCTTAATAGAACACCAGTAATGTCTTCTAAATTTTAAATGTATCTGTACACAACGCTGTCCTATATTACATAGCAAAATGTCTGCATGATTCTCACTATGCCTATTTGTAATTATGCCCCATCAGGTGGGACGTGCGACTTCGAGACAGACACGTGTGACTGGACCAACAGTCAGACTGGGGATGACTTTGACTGGTTGCGTAACCGTGGTAGCACCACCAGTCAGTTCACTGGACCCAGCAGTGATCACACGAAGGTGGGTGTTTCCAATCTGAGCTTAAAGCATGTGCATAAAGTTTGATCCATGATTAGCTTGTGCAATCTTCACAGGCTAATTAGGGCCGACTGCAATCTGCACAGACTAATTAGGGCCGACACTTAGCGTATTTTTAGAATTTTCAATTTATAGGAAATCGCTTTTAACAAATATTCAGTTAAGGCGAAAAGGGTCTTCCCTGATTAACCTGTGCAGACTTCAAACTATTTCCATATCAAGAATATTAGTTTCACACTATACAATTTTAAAATGAATTTTGCCGGTAGCCAAGTTCGGAGAGTGTTGGACTATAAATGGCAGGATTGCAGGTTCAATTCCAGGAAAGGCCAAAACTATACATATGGGGATTGGTAATGATTTGTTTTTTTTAAGCAAATCTTTCCCTCTCTTTTATTCAAATAAGGCAGTTTTCAGTTATTAGCACAAGTATGTGAACTTATTGCTAGTAAACAAGTAAATACTGTGATGTTTAATTATACACTTTGTATGACTGAAATACTATTGAAAAAGGCATAAATCCAAATAAACAACCATACAAACTTGTTTTGCAGAGTACAACACTGGGCTACTACATGTTTATTGAGACAAGTGCCCCTAGAGTTCAGGGCAACAAGGCACGCCTCTACAGCCAGGTGTATCCTGCATACAATGCCATCAAATGCTTCTCCTTTTACTACCACATGTATGGCCTGGACATCGGTCAGCTGAATGTGTACCTGCGCCTCAACCAGTCCTCCTCATCCTTCTCCACGGAAGCCATGCGATGGTCGCTCTCCGGAAACTATGGCACCACATGGGCCCTTGGACAGTTTAACATTTCTACACAATACACAAGCAGTCCTTTCCAGGTGACCATATAATTCTTTTTTTTCCATAGACACCAACATTGCTTTGATTCATTAAATCTGGCAATTTGACTCGAATGTTTGTTGGACATTTGATTTTGTGTTTGAGACAACCAACATGGATTCACAAAAATCAGTGTCTGATGAATAATAATTCCTTCTTAGTAAATAAAATTGAAGTGGCTATAAAACATTGACATCATGTTACATTCAAAGTATATTGTTTTTTATCTATCTCAAGACCTTAATCTGAAAAGTTTTCTGGAAAATATATCTTGGTATCTTGGCTGTATAAACATTGCTGTGAATCAACAATAACACTGCCTCATATTTTCTTTTTTTCTATCCACAGATAATCATTGAGGGTGTGTGTGGCAATGGTTATCGTGGTGACATTGCCATTGACGACACAGCTATGGTTGATGGAGACTGTTCCCAAGTTCCAGACAGCTCCCAAACAACCTCCACATGTATGTTCTGCTCTGGTTACCATGGTTACCATGCTTAACTAATGAGCCTGATTCTGGGAAAACGGGGCTTAATGCATGTGTGTTAAGTGTCGTCACAGATCAGCAATTGTTTAACTCGATTTTCCCTAAGAAGGGACATCTTATAACAAAAAAAATCTTAAAAGTCAAAAATGTCTACTGCATATGCTTATATGAGACAACACTTTACGCAAATAAAGCCTCTTTTTCCCAGAGGTTTGCTCAAATGTAGAAGATTTAAAAAAAAATCAATTTAATGAAAGAGTGGCTAATTTTATTGATAAGAATGAAATAAATTCAAGTTTTTGTCACCTACCGGTGAAACCGGAGGGGACTTACGGTTTGGGCTCTGTGTGTCAGTCAGTCAGTCATTCAGTCAGTCAGTCTGTCTGTCCCTCACACTTTTCTGGATCATGCGATAACTTTAAAAGTTCTTCATATTTTTTCATGAAACTTGAAACATGGATAGATGGAAATATGGAGATTATGCACATCAAACATTTTGTTCCTTTGTCGAAAATTCTGGTTGCTATGGCAACAAATAATATTAAAAATATGACAAAGGTGGAGTTTCACCGGTAAGGGACCATATTGCTTGACAATAGCCTTGTTTTTTCACAATTCAGTTTAAAGTAGGAATTGTATACAGAAATCTAAAGCAGAAAATGTTGAGCAAGACCTTGTTTGTCAATCAGACCAACCAAATGGGGCCAGCTGCAATTTCGACTCTGACTTCTGCTCATGGTCACAAAGCACCACTGACCAATTTGACTGGACCCGTCAGTCTGGCTCCACATCCAGCTTGGGCACCGGACCACTTGGGGATCACACGGGTACAGTCATTGGACAGAATGGCTCGTACATTTACATCGAGGCTTCTGGTCTGCGCCGCGCAGGTGACAGGGCTGACCTCTTGACCCCAGTCATCTCTAGCACACCATCTCAGGTAGACTTACAGCCTTTGAATAAATGGTTTTACATCTGCAAAGCATGTTTGTTTGTTTTTTAAACATGTGATGTCAGGTTTGTTTGCAAAGTGAGATTAAAACGTGTTTAGAACATTTGAAATTAGAACATGTGTGTTATATTTCAACCAAGTTGAAAAATTTGAGAAATATTTAGTACATTTGGGTTAAAAACATTCTCACATAAGTCAATATTTAATATAGATTAATATTTAAAAAAAAAAGAAACTTTGTCAGAACATATGTTTCAACAATAACTCAGCTGAGTTCTTAACTTTTTGGTAAAAAACTATAAGCTGCTATAACCAAAATGAAAAACTAAATCTTGAGAATTCTCTAGTTTTAAACTAATAACATCTCAAATTTCAGATATCAGCCATGAGCCATCATGGCACTCTTTTTGAGTTTCTTTTTTTAATTTAACACTAATGTTGTTTTTTAATTACAGGGCAACTGTTTCTCATTCTGGTACCACATGTTTGGCAACTCCATTGGCCAACTTAACATTTACACCATTTCTGGCGGCGTTACAACACTACAGTGGACTAAATCAGGTGCCACCCATTAATTGTTACCAACATAAATGCGTTTGCAAGTGTATGTTACGTTGTTGTTTGTCTGGCAGACATTATATATAGCATTATATGTTTATAATTTAGTCTTTATTGAAAACTACAAACGCTATCACATACAATGTGGGAAAAAAACAAATGAATTAAATTATTTGAGGTATTACAACTGTAATGTGCAATATTCCAAAACCCATTGAAAGTATTATTTTCATAAATCTCATGCCATATGTGGTCTTATTACAAATTTTAGGGTGGCTTTCAATGCGAAAACAAATTTCATTATTTTTTCTGTATGATGACCCATAATTTGAATTTTCTTCTAAATTAAATTACCCATGGGGATAAACAAATTCAATAAACTCATATTTTTTAGCATTTTTTGTTAACAATGTTTGTATATTTAGTACAGGATATGATCGTTGGTGATAAAATAATATACTTCAAGACAATTGAGTAATAACAATAATGAAAAAAATCTTATTTATTATGTAAGGTCCTTCAAAACTACAAGTTCCACCCGCGTATGCAAAAATCACACATACACAATTTTCTTTTTATTTATAAGTTGTATGTTATTTCTTTGGAATTTGAGCATTTATATTTTAGCAGAGACGTGTGATCAGCTTAAATCAAAGTAAAAAAAGCACTTTACCCGTGTATATTTTGAACAATTCACTAAAATGTAATAGGACTATTAGAAATATTTTTCAAGAAATTCAAAACCACATAATGGCAAATGGTCAAAATATGCAAAATAAACAGAGTCATTTACCAATTCAGTTAACACCTTCAATGTTCTTTCTCTCTTTATACATAATTTTAATAAATTATGCAGTTATGCTAAATCTGCAAATGTAGGGATGGCGTTGGTGATGTGGGGGTGGGGGTGGAGGCATGAGTAGGTCTGAAAAGTGAAAAAAAAAGTTGTATACTAAGTATTTTCTCTGTTAACCAGGATCTTTAACATTGTTAGATTTAAATTCAAATGACCACCTAACTAACAAGCTTTTATTAATTAAATAACAATGTACAAACAAAAATATTAATGCAAAATTTCATAACGACACTAAATAAGCGTATACTTATAAGTTCCTTTGACATGGACAGGGCTTTCTACACAATATCCTGCAGTTAGTTATACATACTCAAGCAATTATGGTGAAACTTGGCATGCATATAAAAGGCAATGTAGGCATTAAGTACAGCCCTTCATTATGGTGAAACTTGGCATGCATATAAAAGGCAATGTAGGCATTAAGTACAACCCTTCATTATGGTGAAACTTGGCATGCATATAAAAGGCAATGAAGCATTAAGTACAGCCCTTCATTATGGTGAAACTTGGCGTGCATATAAAAGGCAATGTAGGCATTAAGTACAGCCCTTCATTATGGTGAAACTTGGCATGCATATAAAAGGCAATGTAGGCATTAAGTACAGCCCTTCATTATGGTGAAACTTGGCATGCATATAAAAGGCAATGAAGCATTAAGTACAACCCTTCATTATGGTGAAACTTGGCATGCATATAAAAGGCAATGAAGCATTAAGTACAACCCTTCATTATGGTGAAACTTGGCATGCATATAAAAGGCAATGTAGGGATTAAGTACAACCCTTCATTTTTCCCTTTAATTGATCAGGTCATTGTTACTAAACATAGAAACAAAAAATCACACAAAATGGATCCTACGATAACTCAAAAAGTACTAAGGGTGCTTTGATAAAATTTTGTGCACATATTAAAGGGCATTATGCAGATTATTCAGTACAATATTTCTTAACTTAGTTGAAATCACTGTAACTTAAAAATAAATAAAGAAATGCACACAATCTGACTGCTGTTATTACTGAAAAACTACTGAATGTACTGGAATAAAACATGTAATTAAAATTTTATTTCAAATCATTCGTTTAAGTACTTACACATTTTTAAAACAACTTCATGTAATACTTTTTTAGAATAAGTGACTTCCACCCCTGTTATTAAGCATTGTCAAATACACAAATTTTAGCCCTGACCCAGCAATATTTTCAGCCAAAGGCCTTTTCATTACACTTCATGAAATAAGTTGGCTCAATGTTGGACAGTTCTGGGCTTAAGCACTGTTGAAAGCAATTTTTTTTAACACAGCCAATGGGGAAATGCAGCGGGTCATTAGATCTTTTGAAGACGAAATCACAAATTGGAGCAACTTTCTAAGTGCTGCCATAGCATCGTGTGCATTGTATGTTTCACCAAGCAATTGTAAAATTAAATCAACTTGCCTCAAGGACTGCTTTAGATATAATTTTCTGAATATTGATAGAGAATCGATAAAAGCAGTTATACAAAATATCAGTTGCACTTACATTTACCAAGATTGAAACAAAAATTGTTAAATCAAAACGACGACCATTATTAACAACTAAGCACACATTTCAAAACTTTTCAAGCCAAAGTATAATTCTTTTGACAGCCACTCATATTGACACTGGCTGCACAACTTTTCCAATGAATGTCATTGTACCGACACTGGCTTCACAACTTATCCAATGAATGTCATTGTCCCATCAGTCATGAAATGCCGGTAACTTGTAAAGCCTCTTGACTAATTGGAACAGTTGGCGTGACCAATGTTGAGAACTAACTTCCAGACTGGACTTCCATCCATGCATATGAGTAACCTGCGGGAGTTTCCTTCCTTCAACTGGAAACATAGTTGACATTGCAATCTTGTAAAATATTGACATGCAATACAGTAGATTCCACTTAATTGAATATCGGATAATCGAATAATTTGGTTAATTGAATAGAAATTGAAAACACCAAACCATTTGCATTTCTTCCCGTTGTAAAAACTCCACATATTCTGATAGGAAATACGGCGTATTTCGGTTAATTGAATAGTCAATTTTCTATTGAACACTATAATCCACACTATAATCCAGCAAAGAATGTCATAAATCTCCAAGGATACGCATCGGATCGACGATTTTGACAGACACGCTCAATTGACTGCCTTTGTTTTCATTTCACACCATTTATGTATGCAGCGTCTGTCAAAGGTCACGTGACTAACAGGTATAGTATGCGAGCAAGTACAATGCAAACACTGGAGTCTCCGGTGTGCAGTCAGGTGCAAACTTTCGAATGCAAACTGTCGAGTAACACACTTCAACAGTTTGTTGTTGCTTAGAAACAATTAAAGAGTGTGTTGCTGATTAGAAACAAATTGTTGACTATCTTGCTCTACAGTTTGCAATATGTTACACTATATTCTCAGTTCGTGTTTATAAACCTACACAAATGCCATACATGCCATAAATTTCCAAACCGATTCCAGGACATTGTGCTAAATTTTCCGGGACATTTGCCGATTTTCCTGGACATGTATACAAATAGCGATATATGAAGTCATACATGTATTTTTGGTTTGCATTTTTTTCGTGATATCCAATTAGTTAAATTACTTATGTTACTTACCTGGAATAAACAAATTTAACATCCATTTAAGATCAATGCACAAAAAAAATGTTACTTAAACAAGAAGAATAAATTATAATTAACATCGCAAAATTGCTTAAACAATTGACAAATTAAACATTTCTACATCCGTTACTAGATACAAGCCACGTGTTTTGCGTGTTTGAAAAGAGCACATGTGTATAAACATGAGATAGTTCAGTGCTGATTTAATTTTCAGTCACTGTATACACCTAAAACGTGGACTGTGTGTAACACGGGTGATGAATTCGGACGTTGTCATGGGTGGCGCCGATGTGTAAGCTATGACGTCAAACTGTTACAACTTACATTGTATGCGCTAAGCGTAAAGGCGTGTTGTTTGTCGCAATATGAGTGTGAATTAATCTGACACCGCGAAAATCCGGGTGAAACTGGATTTATTCATGAATGTGCATCGCGTAATCCGTTTAAACTACACAGCCATCAATTTTGAGCAAGCCAATTCACAACGAATTAACCCCTTTTGTTTGACTGTGACTTACGAGACAATCGACAAGATAGTAGGACCCCCCGTCAATTGATCGATTCTGACACGTAGCGTTTTTGCCTAATCGGACAGGCATTGCTTTGGAGATGACGCAATATCAGTGGCAAGTACAGATTTGCATGCTAAGATAAGGAACATAAAGGTTTTACTGAAATCCGGGACATTTGACATATTATGGGTATGCATTTCCGGGACTGTCCCGGACGATCCGCGACGTATGGCATGTATGACAAATGCGTCGCAGTAAATCATATCTAAACATGATGTCAAACAATCGAAAACGCACACATTTGTTAACACTACTCATCATGTTTTCACAATACCCAAAATTAAATCCAGTATTGACCAGATTTTCCAGTAAATCAGTACACAGTACATTACCTGTTTCAAAACTTAACTACCTGGAAGAGAATGGCGTCAAAGATACAGCATTCTCTTCGCTACAAAGTTTTCCTTTGACAGTGTATATACACCCACGCTAATTTTCGCGCGCTTTTTACCAGGACAATACATGAGCAATAGATGTTGCTAGCGTAAGCGTTGGGTAAGCAATAAAATGAAAATAGGAAAAATCATTACACGCACCGTATGGCGTGACATTGTACATGGCTGCATAGTTTTCGCTAGCTTTTTGTTGGGGGCAAAGGAAATACATGTGGACGTTTTATTTAAAGCTAGAAAGTGTGTTTTGGATTACAAAATTTGTATTCTCATTTGGGAATTCAACAAAACATTTATATTATATTTATAGTGGATTCAATATTAAATTCCAACATTAACTTTTTTTAAACGCTTTAAGTGTCGAAACAATGTTTTGATTATTCATGAAAAGCACAATTTCCAGGAGGATTACACCCGGTTAGTGAAAACATTTGAAAATATAACTGATTCCGTATAATTGAATACTCCGGATAATTGAATATTCGGACGTGACAAATGGGCTATTCAATTAAGCGAAATCTACTGTATCACATTTAGAATGCAACTAAACATAATATATTGGAATTTTATTAGGTTAATAATCATACTGCTGATCTACCAGCCATAAAATGCGAGAACTGCTGATGTACCAGCCATGAAATTTGTTTATAGAACAAAACCATGATGCTTTTAAGAAGATTATTGTTATTTTTGACATATTATTTTGGCTATTATTCTAGGATTGGGAAAATGTTCAGCTTATTTGGCGAAAATACTTGTATTTTGAATTGGGAATGGCTCAGACATTCTGAGCAAATATAACTATAGCAAATATACAAGTAAGTACAAGATCTAAAAAAAACACAATACACATTTACTTTTGGTTACTGTATCTCGATGTTTACAGTAAAGAGAGCATAGACAAAGACCATAATATAATGATAATAATGCCCGTAATTTACATCTTTGAACTAAATGTATACATAAATGATTACCGTATGTGTATTTTATATAAACGCTCTGATCATATATCTGTGACCTTACCTGTTTCAAGTTTTGTGTTGACAACAAAGCATGGTATTCCACTTTTCCAGGTCCATTTTCCCCATTGTCTTCTACTGTGTGGGTTTTACCATACGCTGCAGTGTTAACCAACTGGCAGTCAATGTTAAAACACACTATGTACAGATTTTTTCTTTTTTCTACTTCATTTTTACTCGTTAACTGTTTTTTTGGTTACAATTCATTGTTGTTTTTAATGTTGTCGCAAAAATATATTACCTTCGGCTCATGTTTTACACAATTTTTAAAGAAAAATCTATTTTGACGTCGTTATATATTTTACTATGCATATCAGCGATACAATCTATTATGGAATTATATAAAACATGTTTTTATTTAAGATTTATACTTTGTAAATAATAAACCAAACAAAACAGACATCTCACGACTTCAGTTACGATATTTACCGACATAAGCCGATGTCAACCGATCTTACACAAAAAACGCGGGAAATGATTACAGTTGTACTACCGTAAAACAAAATTAAATGTAAAATTGGTATAGTAGATGAATAATACTTAAATATGTATTTTTACGCACTTGTTGTCTGATAGAAAGTTAAATTTAATTAAAGATCTTTCTTACAATATTCTAGTTTTAAAGGCTTCATTTCCAATCCTTAGAAACTGATGAGCCACAAACAGCATAAAACCTGAACAGACTGCGAGTTACTCGCAGGCTGTTCTGATTTAATGCTGGTTGCAAAAGCCATTTTCATATGCTTCTTTTGGATGAAAGGGTGAAATTGTGATGTATAACATTGTTGATTCTCTACAAAATGATTCACATATGAACCTCACTGTAGGAAAACGGGGCTTAATGCTTGTGCATGAAGGGGCAATCCAGATTAGCCTGTACAGTCCACATTTTCCGCTTTCATGAAAATTTTCTTTTAAAGAAATCTCTTTTTCGTGAAATTTCATAATAGGCAGGAAGGTGTTGTCCATGATTACCATATGCAGACTTCACAGGCTTATTTGGGTCAACACTTTACGCACATGCATTTAGCCCAGTTTTCCCAGAGCGATACTCAAATACATTAATAATATGTGTCTTGTTCTGTGAAAGCTGGTCATAATGCATGTGTGTAAAGTGTCGTCCCAGATTAGCCTGTTCAGTCCGCACAGGCTAATCAGGGACGATACTTTCCGCTTAAACTTGATTTTCTGTAAGAAGGGACTTCTTTCAAACTAAAATACCATAAAAGCGGAAAGTGTCGTCCCTGATTAGCCTGTGCGGACTGCACAGGCTAATCTGGAATGACACTTTACGCATATGCATTATGACTAGTTTTCTCAGAACAAGACACATATGTAAGATGCTTAATATCTTATCATAATGGCTAACATTGTAGATTCACCTCAATTGACATATGTAATCCTTTGTTGTTCAGGTACTCAAGGCAATGCGTGGAAGCAGGGAAGCTTCAACCTTATCAGTCTGACTGACTTCAAGATCATGCTTGAAGGCACAACAACTGGTGGTTTCCAAGGTGATATCGCCCTTGACGATGTATCACTGGACAGTGTGCCATGTGCCAACTCCACAACCATTGTGGGGAGCAGTAAGTCTTGTCTTTTTGAATTCAAGTTTTACAGAACGTGCTATAATCTGTTAGTGACTTAAAACATTTGGATTTGTTATTTGTGGTTTCTGTTGCCATTTTCGATACACACTATTGAAGTATCTTTTAGATCTCCCTCCCAAAGACATCAAGTACTTGTTTTGCCCAGGAAATTGACTTAAGCATCTCAATAAGCACATGGCTTTTGATATAATAGACCTAAAATAATCAGGTTCTAAGTATCTCTTTTTGCATTTCCAGGGGTCTGCACATTTGAGACTGGACTGTGCGGTTGGACTCAGGATAAAACAGACCTTTTTGATTGGACGTTAAATGGAAATGGAACAGCCACCACGGGAACTGGGCCCAGTTTAGACCACACCTACGGCTCTGCACAAGGTATTGAATCACATAGACATGATGATGTGTTTGTCAATAATAAACATTTGTTTTCTATTATATTGTCTTTTGTCGGTTTGAAAAGGTGCTTAAAAAAGGGAAAATGTATTTGTAGCCATAGTTTACTGTTTGGAAAATAATAAGTATATTTGGCCAAAGGAGTTCTTATAGAAGTTCACTTTAGTAAATTATATATGATATTGACCTTATTTTTTTTTTAATTAATTGCAAGTCTTGGTCTATACCAAAAAAGTACTACAATAAATTTATCATCAAAGCTTTGTACATTGATCTGTTCAAACATTTATTTTGGTATGATGTACCTTTCCTGTGAATAGGTCACTCGATGTACACTAAAGCATAAATGTATCTTCAAAGAATTGTATATTGATTTTGAAAAGCCATTATTTTGGAATAATGCAATTTTCTCGTTGATAGGTCACTATATATACACTGAAGCATCATCACCTCGAAATGCTGGCGATACTGCGCGGATCATCACACCAGTTTATCCCGCTACCTCTGGGGACTGTGTGAAGTTCTATTACAACATGTACGGTATTACAATGGGCACCCTTAATGTACGCACAATGACCAATGGTCAGTTGAACGGGAATATATGGACAAAGTCTGGGAACCAAGGCACCAACTGGATACTCGCCCAGGCAACTGTTATAAGTTCAATACCATTCCAGGTGAATTTTCAATTATCTCATAATTGCTATATGTGTCTTGTTCAGGGAAAACAGGGTTAAATGCATGTGCATTAAGTGTCATCCCAAATTAGCCTGTGCAGTCACAGTCTTATCAGGGAAGATACTTTCAATCTGAAGTGGATTTTTGCTGGGAAGAAACCTCCTCAAAACAAAAACTACCAAACAAGCAGAAGGTGCAGCCCATAATAAGCAAACTTCACAGGCTAATCTGGGGCAATGCATTAAACCCAGTTTTTCCAGAGCAAGACTCATGTTTATGTTTTTCTAATTAGGTGCCAAAAATATATAATTCTTATGAACTTTTATTAAAAACAACCATGTTTCAGTTACATACTTTGAAACCATTTAATAGTTGTCAGTGTGGATCTTCTTCATAATAATACTAATTACATAATTAACCCAATCTACTGCATCTTTTTAAGAGGATCCTCCTACCTTTGCTTCTTTATTCAACCTTCAAATTTAAATAACCACCCCCCCCCCCCCATTTTTCAGGTAGTGTTTGAAGGGATAGTGGGACGTAGCTTTTACTCTGACATGGCCATCGACGATTACCAGATCACAGTGGGACCCTGTGCAGCCCCAGCGTCATGTGACTTCGAGACAGGACTCTGTGGCTACACCAATGTGGCTGGGGATGACTTTGATTGGGCGCGGGATGCAGGCGGCACTCCCTCGCTCCTTACTGGACCCAAAACCGACCACACAACTAACTCCCCTCAAGGTCTAAACAACTTGTTTGGTGATTTTTCTTTGAAAAAATAAATGTGAAAAATAAATGAGTTTCATTCTTGCATGTGAGGAAAGTGTTATCCCAGATTAGCTTGTGCATTACACACAGGCTTATCAATGACAACACTTCTGTCTTAAATAAATGGCTTAATATTTGTTTAGACAAGCGTTCTTTTTAAACAACAAATTCCATCAAAGGGGAAATTTGTTGTCCCTGGTTAGCCTTTTCAGACTGCATAGAAGTTTTTGTTTGCAAATAGTTTTTGTATTTATCATTAACCCATCTTCTGTGAAGATTATATTCTTGTTGCTATTTCAGGTTATATGTTCATTGTGACCAGTGCCCTCACAATATTCTTGTTGCTATTTCAGGTTACTATATGTTCATTGAGACCAGTGCCCCTAGGGCGGTTGGAGATAAGGCGTGGCTCAAGAGTGACCCCCTACCCCCCACTACTGGTTCCTGTCTCACCTTCTGGTATAACATGTATGGAATAGGTAAGAAGGCATTTTTATACCCCTTCAAAAGAAGTTCTGTTATAAAAATGGAAGGCATCACTCTGGCAGTCTGTTTGTGCATGTGTGCTTCGTCCAGCATTATGAATGTGATTCTGGTCAAACTTCTACACAATAATTATTTGCAAGTGTTACAGGGCATCTTTTCAATGTTTTGTCCATGTATTATTTATTAATGGAGTTATGTCCCTTGGTTTAAAAATTACATACAAAGCGATCAAACATTCGTAGATTAGGTGTGAAAATTTCATAAAACTTGTACATAGCCAAACATTAACCCAATAATAATCAAAATGATCTGTTCCTTTGGCATAATACCAGGGCCTTGTGATTGCAGTTTTTATTTCCCCACCACTATATAGTGAGGGACATATTGTCTTTGCCCTGCCTGTTGGTTTGTGTGTTTGTTTGCCCCAACTTTAACATTTGCAATAACTTTTGCAATATTGAAGATAGCAACTTCATATTTGGCATGCATGTGTATCTCATGGAGCTGCACATTTTGAGTGGTGAAAGATCAAGGTCATCCTTCAAGGTCAATGGTCAAATATATGGGGACATAGTGTTTCACAAACACATCGCTTGTTTTTTCTTAAAAATGCAGATACAAATTATTATTGCACCCTTTTGGCATCAAAGCACTGTCTGTGACGGCTTATCTTGCTAAAGAACTTGGAGGTCCTCTTACTGTACCCTTTTGGCATCAATGCACTCTCTGTGAAGGCTTATCTTGCTAAAGAACTTGGAGCTCCTCTTCATGTACATTGTGCAACACATTCACATTAACATACAGTTTTGAAGGAGCCATAAATACACTCGGCATGAACATCTATGACTATATTAATCCAATAATTGTTTAAATTGTCAAGGTATATTTCCCATGTTCTTCATTTCAACATTTCTGGCTCAGATGAACATTTTGAGTCCCTTTACTCACAGGCTGTTCTGTTTTTTGTTAGTGGTTTCATATAGCTATATTCATTTTGTTAGTGGTTTCATATAGCTATATTCATTTTGTTAGTGGTTTCATATAGCTATATTCATTTTGTTAGTGGTTTCATATAGCTATATTCATTTTGTTAGTGGTTTCATATAGCTATATTCATTTTGTTAGTGGTTTCATATAGCTATATTCATTTTGTTAGTGGTTTCATATAGCTATATTCATTTTGCATCTTTTGAGCGGCAAAGGGTTAACAAACATAGTTACTTATATTGTGTGTTTTGTTTGAAGCTATACAATTCAGTTGTAACTGATTTCTTCTCTAAGATCTTTGATAAATAAAGGCTGTATTATATATAAATCTAACTAAGATTACATTACGACATCATTTTGCTGTTTAAAAAATCTAGATCTCTAGACCAGAAACCAAAATTACGATTGCCTTGTTATATGTTCTATTGGCTTTTTCAATGTTTAAATGGTTGCTAAATATTTTGAAAATATTTCAATGTAAAGCTGCATATTTTTCAAATGTATTTTTGGACAGAAATTGATGTAAATACAGGTTTCTTTTAACAAATGAAAGAAAATGTTACAAATGCCTATTTCTTTGATTCAACCCAGTAATTGAGAATTTGTTTTACTTTAATTTTTTACTCTCTGGTTTTCCAGGAATTGGTCAGCTGACTGTGTACCTAAACTCCAGCAATACAGGAAATCTGCAACAACTGTGGAACCAGTCTGGTAACCAAGGTGATCGCTGGATCATGGCCCAGGTTGACATAACATACCTGTCCTCGTACTATCTTGTGTTTGAAGGGAAACGTGGCACAAGTTTCAATGGGGACATTGCCCTTGATGACATCAGTGTGGCGTCAGGCTCATGTGCAACACAGGCTGTTTCTACGACAACCATAAGCCCTCCGTTGACAACTGCTTGTAAGGAGTTATATCAGATTTATTGTGGTTTATGAATGCTTTATAATCACTAAAATGGTTCTGGAATTTGAGACCAAGAAAGTTTGGTTTATTAACTATGTTTGTTGTCTATTTAAAAAATGTTTTCTAACATCATACTGTTTTAACAGCTATGTCACATTCTGTGTTTTTCAAAAATCTTTATGAGGAGAAGGTTGAGTACAATTTTATTTCATGTATTATCACGGATTCACATAAAGTATATGTGTTAGTCAACAATATATGAACAATACATGAAGGAGGACATATTTGATAACAAAGTATAGATTTATGGTGAATTACAATATTAACCTGTTATTGTCACATTATTGATCAGCAAAACAATGGTGACTGTGTTAATAAAAAATGCAAAACAAACTGCATCATGTCAGAATGTTCTAGCAAGGGATTTCAAGAGATTTTCAAAAAGAACCCACGACTCAACAAGAACCTACCATATTTATATTAGTCATGTGTTAACTTTTTACATTCACCATAACACATATCATATGTCAGTCAAGTTGTATCTTTTTTAATCACTAATACACATGGTATATATTTAAGTCATGTATTTACTTTTTAACTTGCTAAGCATTCCTCATTTTATTTCCAACAATTTTCAGCTCCCGTCACCCAGTGTACGTTTGAAAGTGGCTTTTGTGGCTTTACACAAGATCAGTCGGACCAGTTTGATTGGACGAGACAGAAAGGCCCAACAGCCACTGCCAACACGGGGCCTCGCTTTGATCACACAACACAGAGCACAAACGGTTAGCATTACCAAAGGTCTCTTTATTGTATAGAGAAGATAATTAGTCTCTTATTGATATGATTTTGTGTTAATAATCAAAGCGGCTTGCCATAATTGTGACATTTTTTAATAATATGAGTTTGCCTTGGGGAAAATATGGCTCAATACATACTGAGTACTGGTTTCTAGCAGGACTCTAGAGTGCTTTAATAAGTCATAGGCTTTGCTGCAATCAAGGTAAAAGTCATAGGCATAGGATTTGT